>NC_134489.1:39527130-39612130 GCF_040206685.1 Ascaphus truei
GTTGCTATTCTGTAAGCCCTACTTGCATGTCCAATCCATGCGGGTAAAGATTATTTTTTTTTCAGATACGGTGTCACTCCGGCAGTGCTAATCCGAATTGGTTTGTCCAAAAAGCCTTCAACTCGCATTTTTGGACGACAAATGGAATTCTCGTAGCGCCGTTATCAAAACCGGCGAGATTGGTATTGCCAGTTCCACCCAGAGCCTGAAATATGGGGTTTGCGCTCTCAGAAAACCCCATATTTAAGACTGGGGATGGCGTTAGCCCCGTCTCAGGTCATTCCGCTTCAAAAGCGCGTCCAATCCGGGCGTTTTGGCTGTTTAACCATGCGCTTTGTCACTTCTTTTTTTTTTAGACGCGGTTTAATGCATGCGATATGCAATAGAGAACAGTATTTTTTCTCGCATTTTATTCCGCGACTTGTGAACGTGACAAACTTCGTAGTTTGACACTGACGGCTTGGGAGCTACGAGAATAGGCCCCTCTGTCACTGTTTCTCCTGCTGTATTTCTCTGTATCCTTCCTCTTTACCTATAGATTAATCTCCTCTCCCTATAGGTATCCATCTTTCCCCCTCTATGAATGAATCCTCTCCCTGTGTCTGCGTGAATTCATTCTGTCCCGTCTTTCTCTGTACTTCAATGAATACATCTTTTCCGCATCTCTGTATATCTCTCTGCATCACCTTGAATTATTTATTTCTTCTATCTGCCTTCTGCTTTATCATACTATGAATGAACCCTCTCTCTGTGTCTCCCTGTATTTCTCTAATTAACATTTCTTTCTGTATCTGTATGATTAAACCTGTAGGTAACCCAAGTTACTCCCAGCAGTGCAGAGGTTAAGAGGAACCTGTAAATCAGCCATTGGTTTTCTGTGCTGGAGGGAGTTATATGGGGGGGGGGGGAGTTATATGGGGGGGGGGAGAGGGGAGATACAGGTAGACACTAATATCAACCTGTCCCCAATGGGTATATGTTCCATGAAGCTGCCCTGTCTGCAATTTTAACCCCTACATGGCCTCTTGGCACTAAAAGGCATTGCAATTGTATTTGTTATATACCAGCAGTGAGCAGAATATTTTCACAAAAGCCTCCAAATAATACACAATTTGTCACCATTTCCCCTTTTTGTGACCCAGCTCTTATCCTAAAATATCTCTCTCTATACATATACATATATATATATATACATATATATATGTCCGGTGGCAGAGAGAAAGCACACAGTGGTTAGAAAAACAATTGTATTATAGAATACACAGGACACACACACCAACATTTCGGTCCTCGACAGGGATCTTCCTCAGTGTAGCGCTCCCCTGTGTGCTGTCTCTTTGTCACCGGACCAGTTCTGGTAACTATTTTCTGGCTATGCATCTTAACCCAGGTTATGCTGAAAAGCTGTGAAATGCAGCAAGCATAATCTTATAGGGGTCCATGTCAAAATATATTTGAATCAAAAGGTGGCACTGTGTGCTCATTTGCATGTCATTTCCCAGAATCCCTTCTGGGAAATGACATGCAAATGAGCACACAGTGCCACCTTTTGCTTTATATATATTTATTACTCTCTCTCTCTTTATATTCTCTCTCTCTTTATATTCTCTCACTCTTTATATTCTCTCTCTCTCTCTTTATATTCAAATCAAATCAGCTTAATTGGCATGGCGAAAGAAAATGTCAGTATTGCCAAAGCATGAATAATAGGGGGTTGGGTACAATGATTGCACGGTACATGTATAATAGGGTGTAGGCAGGGTATAATGGTTACACATAGATTAATAACTGGGGATAGGGTATAATGGTTACACATACATGAATAATAGGGTATAGGGTATAATGGTTACACATACATGAATAACAGGAGATAGGGTATAATGGTTACGCAGTACATGAATTATAGGGGGCAGGGTATAATGGTTACACAGTACATGAATAGTATGGGGTAGGGTATAATGGTTACACATACAAGAATAACAGGGGTAGGGTATAATGGTTACACATACATGAATAACAGGGGATAGGGTATAATGGTTACACATACATGAATAACGGGATAGGGTATAATGGTTACACATACATGAATAACAGGGGGTAGGGTATAATGGTTACACATACATGAATAATAGGGGGTAGGGTATAATGGTTACACAGTACATGAATTATAGGGGGTAGGATATAATGATTACACAGTACATGAATAGTAGGGGGTGGGGTACAATGATTACACAATACATGAATAACAGGGTATAGGGTATAATGGTTACACATACATGAATAACAGGGGGTAGGGTATAATGGTTACACATACATGAATAACAGGGGGTAGGGTATAATGGTTACACATACATGAATAACAGGGGGTAGGGTATAATGGTTACACAGTACATGAATAATAGGGGGTAGGGTATATTGGTTACACAGTACATGAATAACAGGGTATAGAGTATAATGATTACGCATACATGAATAACAGGGGGTAGGTTATAATGGTTACACATACATGAATAACAGGGGGTAGGTTATAATGGTTACACATACATGAATAACAGGGGGTAGGGTACAATGGTTACACATACATGAATAACAGGGGGTAGGATATAATGGTTACACATACATGAATTATAGGGGGCAGGGTATAAGGATTACACAGTACATGAATAGTAGGGGGTGGGGTACAATGATTACACAGTACATGAATAACAGGGTATAGGGTACAATGATTACACAGTACATGAATAGTAGGGGGTTGGGTATAATGATTACACAGTACATGAATAATAGGGGGTAGGGTATAATGATTACACAGTACATGAATAATTGTGGGTAGGGTATAATGATTACACAGTACATGGGTAACGGTTAGACACAGGGATGTGGGGGTTAGTGGGCGTCTCTCTGCCTGTGACAGGTGCTGATATTTTATTTATTTATAAAATGTTTTACCAGGAAGTAATACATTGAGAGTTATCTCTCGTTTTCAAGTATGTCCTGGGCACAGAGTTAAGATGACAAATAATATACATGGTTACAAATACAGTTACATAAGTGAACAGGGTTATACATTATATACAAGACATTGCATGCATACTTAAAGATAATATATATTATGGGCGTATGTAACAGTTACAGACCAGATTAAAATGTGAGATAGCTTTGGTTTTGAAAGAACTTAATATAGTGTGCAGCCAGTTCTGCTGGAGTTTCTTCTTCTCCCAGGAGGATCGCTATTTTTTGGTTCTCTTCTATATTATTAAAGTTCTGGATAAGAGCTGTGAGTTTCTCCAGGTGGGCACTCCTCACTTCAGAGTATTGTGTGCAGCGCGGCAGAAAGTGTGTTTCATCTTCTACCTCTCCTAGCTCACATCGCTGGCACAGTCTCATCTCTCTCTTTTTATATTCTCTCTCTCTCTTTATACTCTCTCTCCCTCTCTCCCTCTCTGTAACTGGCACTCTATTCCTCTCACATGCGGTTTGATGACTTCCTCTCTCTCTGCGTTACTGCCTGTCTCTCACTCACTCTTTGTGGTCTGTGTATTCTCCTCCGAGCACAGCAATTAGTTTAACCGTTTTGCTGCCAGAAGGGCCAGCAGCGTGTTGTTGCGGCTGTATCGCATGTAAGATATCTGTCCCTAACTCCCATTATCCAGGGAAGTTTACGCCACAGTTATCAACACTAAGAAATAAAACAGGAGATTGGCAAAGATAGTACAGAACAGATTGGACAAAGTGTAACTTATTCTAATATGTGCACTGAGCAACTTCTCCCTAATAGAGATTTTTAATAGGGTTATTGGAAGAAGAGAGTCGGAGGAGAGAGTCGGAGGAGAGAGTCGGAGGAGAGAGTCGGAGGAGAGAGTCGGAGGAGAGAGTCGGAGGAGAATCAGAATTGGTTACATTTCTACCCTTTGAACCAGAGAATCCGTGACCTCTGCAGGATTAAAACCTTCATGAAAACACCAGCGGACATACAAAAATCGCAACGTTTTCGTGAACATTTTTGCAAACCTGAAATGCAAGACATTCGCACTTCTTGTTTCCCTAACTCCTCCTTTTGAGCCACATGGTGCAATAATGGAGCAAAGTACATTGATACGGTGACAGTAAGACACAGGATACAATTAAACACCTGAATATACTCCTTACTTCTTCCACTCTCTCTCCCTTTTTCTCGCTCTTCCATCTTGCCCCCCTCTCTTTATAGATGTAAAGATCTCTTTTTGCCATTTGTTCTCTAATTTTTTTTTAATCATTCTCTCATTCACTCTTACTTCGTTCAACCTCTCTTTTATATACACTATGTATTATATTCGACTTCTCCATCCAGTATTTTCTCTGTGTTTTGTAACCATCTCTCTTTCTCTCCCTCCCTCCATCCTCCTCTCGTGCTCTCTATCCATGTCTCTTTATTTCTCCATCTCTTTCTCTCTCTCTTCTCTCCCTCTAACATGTCTCTGTCTGTCTCTCTGTCTGTCTCTCTGTCTGTCTCTCTGTCTGTCTCTCTGTCTGTCTCTCTGTCTGTCTCTCTGTCTGTCTCTCTGTCTGTCTCTCTGTCTCTCTGTCTGTCTCTCTGTCTGTCTCTCTCTCTCTCCTCTCCCCCTTTTTGCCCATTCTGCCCTCTCCCTTTCCTCTACCTGCGTCTCCCTCACCCCTCATATATTCCAACTAACGCTGCATCAAAATGTGAGCAGCATGTGAAACCGAAATGGAAATTTAAGGGCATCAGTTAACCCCATGGAAAATCCAACTCCCCAGACACCAAATCTATCCCAGCAGAAGCGCAGGAACTCATTCTATGAGTGGGGGGTTACTGTACATATAAAAACATCAGTAACATACATGCATTACCATCATGTAAAAATGGATAAACCCAGGGGTGGGGGGCTTCAGGTCCCCCTGCACCCCTACTTCCAGCCTGAGTGTATACCAGCGACAACATCCCTAAAACCAGACTGAGCAAAGCCCCCAAACTCACCTCACTCATGGTGACCTTTCCTGTGTGACTGTGCAGATCTCTCTGCCAGCTGCTCCAGCACCTCTCTCTCTCTCTCTCTCTCCCTATTTACCCTTGTCTCTGGGATGCAGGCTGCTTGGCGCACACACATATATAGCATCCTTATGTAGCCGGAGCTCTGGCTGTGAGTGACAGCTGTTTGCAGCCAATGGGGATCTCTGCATCCGTTTGCTGCATTTCCAAAAAAGGGTGCAGAGTGCCTGCCTGGTGCATGGATGCTGCTTACTCGGTGCAATGAACTTCCCACCCTTTCATTGCTGGGAAGGCAAGAGTAGGGTCCCCTTCTTTTTTTTATGCAGGCGGGGACGCCGGATCCCTGACCATAGACGCTTGCAATATAATATTTTAGCATCCGCGGCAGGCAGAGATTAAGTTACTCGCCCAAGGTCGCACAAATAATATCGTATTCTTATATGGATGTGCATAAGGGGTTAATATGGTGCGCAATGATTTCCTACCCCCAAAGAGCTGACACTCTAATTTTTCAACACGACTAAGGCCGGGGGTGGCCAACTCCAGTCCTCAAGGGCCGCCAGCATGTCAGGCTTTCAGGATATCCCTGTTTCAGCACAGGGGACGCAGTCATTGATTGAGCCGCCTGTGCTGAAGCAGGGATATCCTTAAAACCGGACCCGTTTGGTGGCCCTTGAGGACCGGAGTTGGCCGCCCCATGTCTACAGAGTCAGTACTTATCCTTTCGAATATAGCCATTTGGTGAAGAAGCTCAAATTGTCCCTGATATTGATCCGTGAGACATGCCGACCAATGAACTAGACCATGGATGGCCAACTCTAGTCCTCATGGGCCACCAACAGGTCAGGTTTTCAGGATATCCCTGCTTCAGCACAGGTGGCTCATTCATTTTGATTGAGCCACCTGTGCTGAAGCAGGGATATCCTTAAAACCTGACCTGTTTGATGGCCCCTGAGGACTGCAGTTGGCCACCCTCGGCCTAAGATCTTGCTGAATGGGAACTAGAATCAAGATCTCCCACTTCAGGTGCAATCTCATAGCCCCCCATGGCAGTGAAAGGGTTACACACTATACTCTTGATGATGCCCAGGCAGCGGATTATAACAGCTGGATTGTCAGATGTAGTCTCTGGCACGCAGCCATGTTTTTTTCTCCCGGGGACTGAGAGGCAGCAGATTTGACGTTGATTAAAGAGAATATATATATATATATATATATAAATATACCTGTATATTATTATTATTATTTTTCCTGCTTCTTGTCAGATTTACTCGCACGTGGTGAGAAAGCCCTTTATTGGCACGGAAAAGGTTAACTGCGATCTTTACTTCACATTCAGTAGCTATTGAAAGAAATGAGAGGGGGCTTTAAAAAAAAACAAACAAAAATCCCCAGAGAAGGTTTGCAACGCGTGGCAGCACCCGACAGCGCCTAAGCGGTAAAGCAGCCATCGCAAATGATCTTGGCGTAAAAGACACCAGGGCCGAGTATCACCACTCGCTCCGCTTATAGAAAAGAGATGAACTGATTTAGGGAATATCACTAGAAAGATGAGAAATATCCCGCACACCGGACTGAGTCTCTCCCCCATAAAGTTATAAGCGAAGGTCGCGGCTCTGCTATCCCCCCCCCCCCCCGAGTGCCACGCGCCTGGCGTCACTTTGCTAATCGTCATAAATGCGCATGGAAAGCTGTGCGTCCCTCAGGGTCAGCGCTCCCCGAGCTGCCTCATTAATAGTCCTCTTTTCCAACACAAGCTGAGGGTTTGCTCCGTAGGTTCTGTGCATCAAGGCAAAGAAAAGTGCGCTGTGACGCAGAGCGGTTTTGTCACCATGCATATAGTCACCATGCATATAGTCACCATGCATATAGTCACCATGCATATAGTCACCATGCATATAGTCACCATGCATAGTCTATTAACCTAGCGGCCCTCAACTCCAGTCCTCAATCTTCCCCAACAGGTCAGGTTTTCAGGATAACCCAGCTTTAGCACAGGTGGCTCAATCAGTGGCTGAAGCAGGGACTGATTGAGCCACCTGTGCTGAAGCAGGGACCGATTGAGCCACCTGTGCTGATGCAGGGACCAATTGAGCCACCTGTGCTGAAGTGGAGATGTCCTTAAAACCTGACCTGTTGGGGGGGTCTTGAGGACTGGAGTTGAGGATCCCTGGGTTAACCTGTCAGAGGGGCTGGCGGCTGTAACAAAGTTTGGAGTTTACAGCAAAGCCTTTGATCACCTCAGGAAGTGTGGTAAAATGTCACAAAAAGTTTAAAAACTTACAAACGTAGCTTTCTTAATGAAGTCCCCAAAATGAGTCTGGGAAATGGTCACACAACACTGATAAGGTTGATGAGCTTTGGCCTGAAAAGTCCCTTGTGTTATACTTAGCTGTTTTTGGATTGTCACTGTATCTATACTGTATGTATAACTGTATTAAGGCCTCGGCCATGTTCCCTGCGTGCTTGCGGAAGCGTGCTGACGCGCGCTCCCGCTCAGCACTGAGCCCCTACAGCCGCAATTAGAGCGGCTTTAGTAGGAGCTCACCTGCGCTTCCGCGCGCTTGCGGAAGCGCAGGTCTTAGGGGAATTTAAAATTCCCCCGCTTGCCGGCGCGACAGGCCGGTCACGTGAGCGGTTCGCCCAATGAGGGCGAAGCAGCTCCGTGACGTCACTGGCCCGCCCCCGGCCAGTGACGCGCCCGCCCCCGGCCCGGCCCGCTGACGGCGCGTGTGGTAAGCAACCGCAAGGCCAGGGAAAGCACCCGCTTTCCCTGAGCCTCAGCGCGCCTCCGCGAGCAAGCAGGGAGCATGGCTGAGGCCTAATGCAGAGCCAGAGAAAGAAAAAAGAAAAAAGCGCAAGGCCCATAGGGTAATATTGTCAGATTTATGGAAAATAAAAACGGTTATAAAAACTCACAGAATAAAAATTGGTATAGGCATCTCGGTATAAATAACAACCGCCGGAACAGGGGTGTCTGGACGTTTTTCGCTTCTTCTGCTGCGTTGATGCACGGCCCTCCTCGTTGTCCCGATCAGCAACCGTTCAGCTTCCGCGTCAGATGACTCGCGACGTCGGCGCGTGACGTCGATCGGGGGGTTGGATTATGGGCAGTCACCTGCTTCTTCTCCGAAGACGGAACTCCAGGATCCCTGCTCACTGTGTTCTCTTAGTGCCGAGTGCCAGCCACAGCAGCAACCTTTAGCAATGTCCGCCCTACGCGTTTCAAGGACGCTTGTCCTCTTCCTCAGGGGCACGTTCATTGCTGGTTGCTCAAGTCACGACATTATATAGCAAACATGAATTCATTAAACAATTAGTTATTGACATCAATTGATCAATTCTGTACATCGGTGCCCTATTAGTATTAATCTACAGTGTTCTCGCGAGTATGTAGCTTGATTAGAAAATATTCTTTAATAGCATAAACATAATTATATATTGAAGAAAGTAAAACCATAATTTTATTGTACCTTTAAATAATTAATTAAATACTCTGTGAACACTGCAAAGCAATACCATTACATGGTTATAAAACATTATAAAATAACTAAGTATAGATTAATTTTCCAATTTCATCAATCTGTAATAAAAAATATATAATTTATTTTATTTTACAAAAAAGCTGCCATATCAATTTCTTCATTTAACCCATTTGGAGACAGGGTGTTAAGCTGATGTATCCAAAAAGTTTCTCGTTGTCTCAGCCTTAGCACCCTGTCTCCTCCATATTCGTTGGGCCCTATGTGTTCTATTCCTGTGATCTTTAATTTGGCTGGATCTTTATTATGTTTATAAAGGAATGTCTAGGGACACTATGGGTCATTAACCCTTTAAGAATATTATTTCTATGTTCTAAAAATCGTTCTTTTAGACTTCTTTTGGTTCTGCCTACATATTGTTGACCACATTCGCATTCTAATAAATATACTACAAATGTAGTTTTGCAATTGATGCAGAGCCAACTGTGTACGCAGCACTTTACAAAAAGTACCGTGATAATAAAGTACAAGCAATGGGGCTAACAACAGCAAGTAAATGATAATATAAGGCAGAGGGAGATTCTACCCCACAGAGCTTACAATCTAAAGTATTCACCCATCCACCAAGTGCACCTTTGCAAACCCCTTTCTGTTGCACTGCCTCAATGTACTGAGGTACACGTTACAGGTGCCAGCTTGGCACTGTAGAGATTGAAATCAACCCCACCTCTCTTGTCATGCTCTTAACAACCAATGTTTGTCTGTCCACCCTGGCCTAATTAAGGCAAACAAGAGAGAGAGAAACTACATTTCCCAGAGTGCATCAGGGCACCAAATGGATCCCAGAGTTGGCTGTGACGTTTAGCATGAGTGCAGCTGGGTGGAAGCAGCAGAGAGGGCGGGACAGGTGGCTGTGTTAATATCAACACAGGTACAGAGTGTTCTACGCAGGACAAGATGGGCAGGTTTTACCTCATTCCCCAAGCATGCTGGGTAACTTTATGCAATGGTTTTTTTTTTATCTACCTCCTCGTACTCGCTCACTTTCCCCGTAAAGCACTGGAGGTGGTGACAGGGAGAAAAGGCAGAGGACACAGCAAGAGAAGTGCGGTGTCACACAATCTGCCGTTGAGTTTCGCCTGCTGACGCGCTCCGAGTCCTTGCTTTGCACATCCTGCGACAGAAAGGTAACATTAGAGAGTGCTGCGGGTGTTTTTCCTGCTGCACACTCGAGCTGCAAAAAGACACCGGTTGTATATTATTACATTTCATATTTTGCTTTTAATATACTGTATTATTTCCTCCCATCTGGAACCCTCGCAGGAGCACCTGGTGATTTCTGTGTTCTTGTGTATACTCCAGCTAAATGCAACAGAGCAAAGTGAGGTGTCTTGAAACTTGTATTCAAACCGCTATACAACATAGAGGCAAAAACAACAACCCATGCACATCTAGTTTAGAAGCTTAGGGTGCTGCGTTGGCGGTTTAAGTCCACATTAAGAACACATTAGGAACTCCTTAGGAACACATTAGTCCATCCTAACGAATGTCCTAAGATAAGATAGAAACGTTGCCACTCGAGTCTGTCTAGATTGCCCGGGGAAGGCTGGACCAGTCCTGTTCTATCTTTAAACACCCGGCACTCGTTGCGTTCTAGTTTTTATGGTGAGAGTCTCTGGAAATTAGAGACGTGGATTGAACTGGGTGACCGGGGTTCACTTTTGAGAAACTCGAGGCCTTCATTTGGGCACGAGAAATAAACCGCACACGACTGTGAAGAAGAAACGCGTCGGGTTAAAAAAAAAAAAAAACTCCACCGGAAACAAGTCGTTTTAAACAAAGCAAAACAAGAAGGCAGAAAATGGCATTTAACTTAATATGCCGGAAAGTATCAGTCGTCTAAATTTAGCACAGGTTGAACTTGATGGACGTGTGTTTTTTCAACCTCATCTATTATGTAACTATGCAACTATGTAGCTCAGCCCTTCCCTTTCCAGCTTTGCCATTTGTGAACAGCAGAAAATTAACATTTCTATTACACCTTTTTTTTAACCACCTCGCTAAGTATTGCTGTACCGGAACCTCAGGCCTCTGCAGTGGGAGATGCAGAATCTTTAAGAATTCCCGTCCCCTCCTGTGCCCCATATAGTCACGTTGAGATTAGAAGCCCTAGGGGGCAGGAATGACTGCAGTCTGCGTTATTTTTCAATATGCAGCAATTGCCAAAACGGCTCCGAACGGCTTCCACATGTGCAGAATTTTTCATTACATAATGACAAAATTCTCGGACTTTTATCCAATATGCCCCTCACTCTCCCCGCGCATGCGCACAAACTGGCTATTTTTAGCCAGCTGAAATATCACTATGCTTTTAATATAGATCTGTTTTTATTTAGCAAATATTTCATATTTTCCATTCGTAAAAAAGCTTGCTTACACCCTTCAGTGGAATGCAGACCCTTTTAGCACTGATGGGGTTAAACAGGGTATGAATTTGCTTGGGGCCGAAATCTGGATTTTATTATAAACCATAAACCATGAACCAGCAGAGCGTGGAGAACAGCCAATTGGAGGAATTCCACAACACACAGTGAATTCTGATTGGCTGATCAGTGCCCCATTAATATGATAAAGAGAAGAGGGGAAGCTTAATTCCTTAGTTAAAATCACTTTGACATAGGAACAGCCATAGTCAGTATGTGCATCAAAGCAATGGACACACTCGCACATACTATACAGCAATATTAAACTACGCGAACCTCTAACTCCTGGGGAGTGCAAGTACACACAGATAAAAACCTCCTTTTCCTTTGCCCTTAACAATCCTTAATAATCAAGAGTACACAGGAGTGGCTCAGTGAGTAAAGACACTGACTGGCAGTGAGTTTGAGGCAGCGGTTCAATTCCCGGTGTCGGCTCCTTGTGACCTTGGGCAAGTCACTTTATCTCCATGTGCCTCAGGCACCAAAACATAGGACCTGTGCCTGCAAAATGTCTCTGTAAAGCGCTACGTAAAACTAGCAGCGCTATACAAGAACATGCTGTTATTATTATTATAATGGAGCTTCTTACACTGGATGCAGATCCATTTGAAAGAAGATTGAAGCCAAATTCAAACTTGAAAGAGGGTTTTGACATTGAAGAAGGAATAGATCTCATTATAATCTGTACACCCTAGCAGCTAATTCCCCTCAGTACACCCCGGCCAACATCGCAAGCACAGAAACAGTGATACAGAGAGACGCATATTTAAAATGCCTCTCTTTTTTAGGACACCCTCAGGCTATATACACAGACCTCTAATTATGGTTTCAGCCTGCGTGCGGCTTTGCAATGATTTCTGGGGGTCTCGCGCAGAGAAAGGGGTTAAAAAAAAGTGTTAAAATATATTTTATTGGTGCAGAAACCACACCCGGCACTTGTTGAGTCCTTGGATACTTGGCAGGTATGTTTGTGAGACTGAATGTCCCTTTAACACTCTCTCTCTCTCTCTCTCTGGAGTCATGCAGTGCAAGACAAAGCTAATACCCATGTAGCTATAAAAGAGGTTAACCCCTTCAGTGACAGAGGAAGAAACATGCAGTGAAGCATCTTGGGACTGAAAGGGTGACAGGTGTGTGAACCCAGCACTAGAGATAAGAGGCGCTACGGCCATAAAATGGATGTATTCCATAGCAGGCTAGAGACCCACAGTAGAGCCGGGAGGAAGAAGTCCCGTCCCTAGGCATACCTCCGGTCTCAAGGCGTGACCCCTCCTGGCGACACTATTTTTTAATAGGTGGGAAGCAGGGGGTCCCCGGAGATGAACCGTGTGGATTTCGGCTCCGGGCACCCCCTGCTTCCTGAGTGCTGCCGGTATCTCCGTCATGTTTAAATGTCCCGCGTCACTTGGGGCCAATAGGAAGCCGTAAGGGATGATGTCACGGCTTCCTATTGGCCCACACGTGACGTGGGACATTTAAACAGCAGAGTTGCTGGCACCCCCTACGTATGCATCTCGGGAAGCAGGGGGCCCCCAGGGCTGAAATCATTGCAGTTCTGCTCCGGAGACCCCCTGCTTCAATCCTGGGGGGGGGGGGGGAGGAAAACGGGGCGGCCTTAATAGTACTTGCTTAAGGGCGGCCTATAACCTAGGGTCGGTCCTGCCCGTGCTGCCCGACTTTCGCTTGCTGTGGACCCAGGGGCTCGGCCGATGATATGTCCGTGGGTTTTCAGTTTGCGTTTTAGAACAGGGGTGCTCAAATCCAGTCCTCAAGACCCGCCCCCCTCCAAACAGGTCAGGTTTTCCGCATATCTCAAGTCAAAGACTGAGCCACTGATTGAGCCACCTGTGCAGAAGCAGGGACCAATTGAGATACCTGTGCTGAAGCAGGGATATCCTGAAAAACTTAACCTGTTGGGGGCGTCTTGAGGACTGGAGTTGATCACCCCTGTTTTAGAAGACAG
Organism: Ascaphus truei; assembly: GCF_040206685.1. NCBI lineage: Eukaryota > Metazoa > Chordata > Amphibia > Anura > Ascaphidae > Ascaphus > Ascaphus truei. The sequence goes on from NC_134489.1 coordinate 39,540,049, forward strand.
GGTGGCTTACTGGTGTGAGAAATCTCCAAACAAGTTTGCAAAACTGGTGAATTTGGGACTTTTGTCGCTCCCGAAAATGTTTGCAACGACATCCACATTCGAAAATATTCGCCTGAGCGCTAACGCCTCAAATATTCACCAGAAAAAAAATCGCTGCGTTCTTTAAATATGCTAGTTGCAGAGACTAGCACTAGGTGGGCACGGCCTGCCAAATATGGGCATTTTGCGTACTTTTGACAAAATTCCCAGACTTCCGTGAAAACCAACGAATGAAAAAGCACTAAAAATATTGAAATATTTTTTGGGGGAAAAAAGCACAATTTAACAAGGAAACAAACTCGGAAACATACAGTTTCTCTCTTTGACTTGGGCCCACTCTTGTTTCCTTCTCCTCTCTCCTCCGTCTCTTACCCAACATGTTTTTATCACTCTTTTTCCCTTTTGCTCTCCTTCTGCTTTCCCTCCATCCCCTCCCACATTATTACGCTGCTTCCTCCTCCTCCTTTTTCATGTTCAAAGTTCAAATTCCGTTCTGCGTATAAAAAAACAAAACAAAAGTCATGGGAAGAGAGAGAGAGAGACGTCCCAACGGCGAGACCGACTGGGTCATTGTACCGGTCGGGATTACAGAGGCACACGGGTCTTTGAGAAATCTCAGCACCTTTACAAGTGGGGATTAATATGCCAGGTGAGGTGAACCTCATAAAACCACTAAGTCACGTTATCTTGTTAACCAATTCACTGCTGAATAGACGCGCGCATTATTTCCGAGAAGCCGTCCACTGTAGTCAAAATTAGGAGGGTTATGAGACTCTTTCCCAATATGGCCCTATTACCATCGGACTACCAAAGAGTCCACCAAGACGTTGTGTCAATGCATCAAGATACTTTGCTGTGACCGTGTGTTATTGGGACGGGTTATATGGAGCATTAGAATGGGTTACTTGACACAAATGATAAGAGGATGTATCCAGTTATAGCCGCATCGTAACAGGGTGAGACCCTTGGCTTGTGTACTTAAATACACAACTCTGTATTGTAGAAATATTTGTCCATTGGCTAAACTTTAACTGTGTGAAATATTCATGCTACACATATACTGCTCCAGAGGGAGGCAAACGAAAACCCAGAGCAATATGGGCCACTCGTGTCTCACAAGGGAAAAAATACAAAATAAAGCCAAGGATCAAAATCGGGTCTGAGATTTGCAGCAGATAGGAAATGGGCCAAGTAGTTCTTATCTGCCGTCAAATTGTATGTTTCTAAAAATCCAACGTTTGAATATGGCAGTCAGTATAGTCTTGCGTAGCAGACTCCGCTCGCCCTAACAAACCATCCAATCCTTTCTTGCATATACCGTATGTAAAACATACAGAAACCCTATAAGCTCATATTGAACTATGCAACTAATTTTGACAGATTTATTATAAACCATTATTCCTGGTAATGTACAGGTTATTAAGAATTTATATTAGTGTTAGGACCCTTGAGACGTGGTCTGCCTTGGAGGGGCTCAAGGGCTTACGACACTTTGGCCAAAAAGTTAAACTAAAAGACCATTTTTCAAAAGATATATATATATATATATATATATAAATATATATATATATTATATATATATATATGCAGACCTGCCTAAGACATGCAAATGAGCATACAGTTATATTTCCATTTGAGATATATATAGGCACTGTACCGTGTATTTGTTTTAATGGATGTAGCACTGAGCTCTGTCTGTGTTTCATGTTCTGTCTCTGGTTTTAAATATACCGTATGTACTATATCTGCCACAACAGTAAAGTCTACCAAGGCATAGACAATTGTATCCTCTGTTGGGTAGCAAGAACAGGAAGATAACTAACTGCCTGACAACTCACCGCTTCCTTTCCTTTGGACTTCTGGCTTTTAGGATCTGATAACGGTTTCCTGCTCCTTGTGCTCAACAGGATGATCACTGATTGGGCCTCGTTATTACCTTCAACCCCCGTTAACATTACTGATTGCAGACACCTGTTTCCTCCATTATTTCTGTGGAAGAGCCAATCCAGAAGCCTCAATGCTAAGGATCTCACTTGTATTAACCCTTTTGCATTCTGCTCAGCTCTATGCAGGGATTCTCCACCCTGTCAGATATGTTTTTGCCAATGTTTGGTTCCCCAGGATGTTGGGAAACAAGTCGAACATCCTGATTATTTTGCAATATTTGAATTCCTTTTTTTTAAATGTGTTTGCCGGACGCTGGGGGTGAAGAGAAAACAGTGACAGGGCACGAAGCATCAGTATGGTGGTAGTGAGGATTCTGCTCTGAAATGTAGGCAATCCTGTTTTCAAATATGCTTCTCTAGCTCCAGACATAGTCAAAGCTGTGGGTTTGTAAACAAAAATGTAGTGGAACAGGACGGTCAAGCCTCAGTGTTATGGGATCTGATACATGACAACGCTAACAAAAAAATCTAAGTCATTCCAGGATCTCATAGATTAAACAAATGCTGTGAAATGGTCTTGCTCTGTTTAGACAAATGTGAGACCTGTTCAAATAAATGAAGCTTAACCTCTTCCCAAGCGAAGGGAAGATGGCTTCACAGCATATTGTGTAGAGGCTACAGACCTCAGTGAAATATCCAAAGCCAACTTTATTGCATTATCATATGTGCAGAACCCTAAAGTCTCCAACAGTCTCTGGACCTTGACAGCTGGTTCGTTCTCAGTATCTGTGGAATCCAGTCATTCTGCAATCTTCATAAACAGGCCCAACTGGACATGTGATGAATGGGGTGTGATACTATTCGGTCTGGTGAGTGGGTTTGGAAGATGGATGAAGGAGACCTCAGGGTGTTTTCCACGGGCCAGTGCAAAGGCTTTCAGATGCTACAGATTCCAAGAGAAGATACCTTATCTTGATAAAGACTGTTTGAGCAATGCCAGCAGCACGCAATGTTCTGCAAACACCGTCACCCTGGAAAAGGCAGAGAACCAGAAATATTCCATCTGAGATTATTATCCTTAAGCAGTCCCATTGGCAAGACTGGTTTTATTTAATAGAGAAGTCCGGTTAAATGGCGGTGGTAAAACAGATGTGGCCACCAACATGTATATATGTTGTTCAGAAGCTTGTAACGTATCATCACTTTTATATTGTGTAAAAGGTGCATAACTTATAACAGGGTGGCCCCGAAAATACTGAGAACATTGTGGGTGTCTCTAGGTAGGAATGATGAGGGTATTTACAATGACATAAGAAAGACTCATGGAACTCAGAATGTAAAGAATCATTTTTGGTGGCTGCCCCAGTGAAGGTTGGATGGACTGTTGGTATTTCTTCACTATGCTTATTAAATATGGTGCTTTTTCAGAGTTAGACCTCGTCCAGGGTGGAAACAGGCGCGCTGGCACTCCGGCGCTGCGCCCTGCTCGGCCGTGCTTTTCCTGGGCGGCTAGGTGCGCGCGCGTCTGGGGGCGCGGCACCGACGTCACGGAGCTGATTCGCCCTCTTTAGGCAAACCGCTCACGTGACGCGGTTGCGAGCAGCAAAATCAATTTTGCTTGCTCGGCAAGCGGCTGAGCGTCGAGCATGTGCGCCCGCCCGCTCACGCAGGCCACGTGCATTGTTGCAACGTGTTCAGCGTGAGCACGCGCGCCCGCTCAGCACCACCCTGGACGAGGCCTAAGGGTGGAATAGCCAGAGGTGTCGTACAAGAGAAAGCCAAAGATCGAATAGGGTCTGAGGTCTTACAGGGGAAAGGAAAATGGGCAGATACGGAGGCCGATGTGGTTCTTATCTGCCGTCTAATTCTGTCTCTGAACAAAATGGAAAGGGGATAATCATCCTCTTATTTTGAACAAGACGTAACTACAATAAGTCATATTTCTCCAAAGCTACTCTGGCTCTTACAAGTCTTTGTCGTGGGTACCAAGGCAAAAGTGGTACAAATCTGCACAATCTGTATCACAGAACAAAAATCCAATTTAAAATCAATAGGATTTTGACCCATTTAGATACATTCTTGTTTTGCACCATTTTGCCCTCGTGTCCTTTCCTTCTCCTTCCACTGTGTGACCCATTGTGTTCTCTCGGGTTGCTAGATGAACAGCCCCGAGTTGGGTGCATCGATCTCCAGCCAAGTCTGGAGTCCAGCCATGTATCACCTCTTCGAGGAAACCAGCAACAGCAGCTCCAGCTCCATGGGCACGTCCGTGATGAGCTGCAAGGCCAGCGAGAGTGAAGACAATGACCCCGAAGCAGAGGATAAGGTGTGTGCTGTGTGTGGGGACAAGGCCAATGGCTACCACTTTCACGTCATGACCTGTGAGGGCTGCAAGGGCTTCTTCAGGTAAGAGTCTTACAACCACAGGGTTACAATAAGAGAGGAGAGACTCAAGTCCCGTGGAGTCTATCGCTTCATGGGCTTACCCAGAAATGAGCCTACCCTTTATTAAATGTAGGGTGACAAAAAAAATATAAAAGCCTATGGCTAATCCACTCTCTCCCATAGTAGGAGAGAGTCTATCCTACTGTGTGAGAGAGTCTATCCCAGACTGCACATCATGGCACTAAATTATTGCTGCCATGCCACCACTACTGTTTTTATTTGCCTTGATCTCCCTTCTTTTCAAAATACGCACTTCTTTCTACCAGCCTCATTATGGGCCTCATGCAGAGAGCAGCGTTATTTTTTGGCAAAATCTGCCTTTAGAAAGGCAGGTAATGGCGAGTTTTGAAACAAGCGCCATTTTTTTTTTTTTATTTGAAAATCTCGCCGCGCGGCTGGCGAGAACCTAAATCTCTCCAGTGTTAAAAACGTCCGTATTCAGAAAGGCGCGATCGCCATCTAGCGGCTGTTCGCGCCAACAAAATGGCGCGATTTTCAACATTTACCTCCGCCAACAAAAGTTGGCAAGAAGCTGGAGCTCGGCGGCCGGTGGGGGGAAAAAAAAAAACGCGATTTTTTTACAACAAGTTTCAACAGCGCGCATATCGCCGGTTGAAACTCTCCATATGCAGACATGATTTTAAATGCAGTTTTATGACCTTTCTGCATATGGAGATTAAATCACGCCAAAAAAGGTACTATTTATTACTATCTCCAATTAATTCCACCGCTGCTCTCTGCATAGGCCCCTATGTCTCTAACTCTATTCATATATCTCCATCTCTCCTTCCTTCACCACTTCTCAGTTCACATGAACTCCTTTCTTACCTGCGCCCTCTGACAATACACAGCTATACACCCTGCACTAAAACACACCCCTACAAATCCTCCTCACACATTCTCTTTCTTTCCATGCTTCTCCTCCTTGCTTCTGAGGTTATCTCTCCCAATCCTGCCTTAATTCTACATGCTCTCGTCCTCGCTTGCCAAATGCAACCTCTACTCCTTTGGGTGTCAACCCCTCTAACCTCATACCCATCCCCTGCCACCCTCCCTCCTCTCTCCCTTTCTCCTGTGCCCTTTGGAATGCTCGCTCCCTCTCTAACAAGTTCCTCTCTGTACATGACTTCTTTCTCCCTCACTCCCTGCTTCTCTTTGCTATAACTGAGACCTGGCTCACTCAGTCTGACACTGCTCTGGAAGCTGCCCTCTCCTACGGTGGCCTTTCCTTCTCCCACACTCCGTGCCCTGATGGCAGGGGTGGAGGCGTGGGGCTCCTGCTCTCCTCTCTCTGCCATTACCGAACCCTTCCTATTCACCTCTCTCTTGCTTTTCCCTCTTTTGAGGCTCACACTGTCCAGATCTTCTCTCCTCTCACTATCCATGCAGTGGTCGTCCCTCACAGGGGTCCACAAACTGGGGGGCGATGGATTTTCTAGGGGAAGCGCATCAGTTATAGAGGTCCCACACTCTCCCCGCAGGCATTTAAATTAAAAGCCGGGGGACCACACAAGGCCTCTATAACCCACTTCCCTTCCAGCGAAGCGTCGTCATGGTAACCTGGCGTCAAATGACAATGGCAACGTGACGTCACGCGTCATTTGAGGCCGGGGCTGAGCGGGGGGAAAGGAGGGGTGGCGAGGAGAGCAGGCAGGGGTGCGCACGGGAAAAGTTTGCGCACCCCTGATGTATCTCCCGCCTACCTCTACTCACCCCCCTTCTGTCTTTCTCTTTGAATCCTGGCTCTCTTTATTTCTCTTCTCTGACTCCCCTGTTCTTCTCCTTGGGGACTTCAACTGCCACATCGATGACCTCTCTCTCCCTTGGGCCTCCTGGTTCTTCTCTAACCTCTTCTTTTGGCTTCAACAGTGGACTGCAGCCAGCACCCACAAGAGATGGCCACTACCTAGGCCTAGTTTTCACTAAAAACTTTTCTCTTTCCAATTTCTCCATTTCCCCTTTTCCTCTCTCTGACCATCACCTCATCTCATTTTCTCTCTCTCGTTTCTCCCCTTCTTCATCTCCATCTACCCCTCGGTTCTGCAGAAACCTGCGCTCTTTTAACCTACCAGCCTTTGATTCCACTTTACGCTCTTCTCTCTTCTCTCTCAGTTCTGCTTCAGACCCTGACAACCTGGTCAGGAACTACAACTCTGCCTTATCCTCCTCTCTTGATCTACATGCCCCGCTTTCTCTCTGCTGTTCTCGCCCTTTGAACCCCAGACCCTGGCTAAATTCCCACACGCGCATGCTGCGTTCCTGCACTCGCTCCTCTGAACGCCTCTGGAGGAAAACTCACACTCTCGCAGACTTCCTTCTCTACAAATGTATGCTGTCCTGTTTCAAATCTGCCCTCTCTCAGGCTAAACAACCCTGCTTTTCTTCACTAATCAACACGCACAACTGTAAGACACGCTTGCTTAAAGAAGCATATGAGTAGCACTTCGGCTAATACTATACGCATGATACATAAAGCTTGGCCCCCTGCAGACGCACTTAACAGAACTCCCTCCTGCTGTCTCTGTACGTTCTTCCTACCTACAAATTAGACTGTAAGCTCCTGTAAGCAGGGACTCCATTTCCTAAATGTTACTTTATGTCTGAAGCACTTATTCCCATGACCTGTTATTTATATTTGTTATTTATATGATTGTCACATGTATTACTACTGTGAAGCGCTATGTACATTAATGGCGCTATATAAATAAAGACATACAATACAATACGCACAAGTCTAAACCACGCCGACTCTTCTCTGTCTTTGACTCCCTACTCAGACCACCCTCGGCTGCCTGTTCTTCTTCCTCCATTTCACCTCAGGACTTTCCCAACACTTTCAAGGAAAATGTGGAATCCATACATCAGGCCATCCCCTTTGTATTCTCCTCCCATCCTACACCTCTTCCCAACTCTCCTCCTGCCTTCCTTGACTCTTTTTCCACTGTCTCAGAGGAGGATGTGTCATTGCTGATCTCCTCTGCTCCCTCTACCACCTGCCCTCTTGACCCCATTCCCTTCCATCGCCTAAAACCTCTTGCTCCTACTATAATCCCAACGCTCACACACATTTTTAACTCCTCCCTCTACTCTGGTACCTTTCCCTCCTCCTTCAAACATGCAACAGTTATACCATTACTCAAAAACAGCAAGCTTGACCCTACCTGTCTTTCTAACTATCGACCTGTCTCCCTCCTGCCTTTTGCCTCTAAACTCCTTGAACGTCTTGTATTCTCTCGCTTGCACCATTTTCTCAACACCTATTCTCTCCTAGACCCTCTAAAATCTGGCCTCTGCACTGCTCACTCCACTGAAACAGCCCTCAGTAAAATAACTAATGACCTCCATGCTGCCAAAGATAAAGGTCATTACACTCTGCTCATATTACTTGACCTCTCTGCAGCATTTGACTCAGTGGACCACCCTCTTCTCCTTCACATTCTCCATACTCTTGGCATTCGTAACAAAGCGCTATCCTGGATCTCCTCTTACCTCTCCCATCGTACTTTCAGTGTCTCTTCTGCTGACACCTCCTCCTCTATTGATCTCTCTGTTGAGTACCCAAGGGCTCTGTCCTGGGACCTCTTCTCTTTTCTCTGTACACTCTCTAGGTGACCTAATCACATCTCTTGGGTTTAAATATCACCTCTATGCTGACAACACACAAATTTACTTTTCTACCCCTGACCTTACACCTGCTGTACAGACTAAAGTTTCTGAATGTCTCTCTGCGATATCATCCTGGATGGCCCTCCGTTGACTTAAACTTAACATGGCAAAAACTGAGCTCCTCATACTTCCTCCCAAACCTGGCCCTATTACCTCCTTCCACATTATTGTTGGAAGTACGATCATTCACCCAGTAGCCCAAGCATGCTGCTTAGGGGTCACACTCGACTTCTCTCTTACATACTCTTCTCACATTCAAAAGATAGCAAAAAACTGTCTTTTTTTTTTCCTTCGCAATATTACCAAGATACGCCCTTTCCTCTGTTGCTCGACTGCAAAAACTCTGACACAAACCCTTATTCTCTCCCATCTCGACTACTGTAACCTCCTGCTGTCCAGCTTTCCTGCCTCTCACCTGTCTCCCCTACAATCTATCCTAAATGCTGCTGCCAGAATCACTCTACTCTTTCCTAAATCTGTCTCGGCGTCTCCCCTGCTGAAATCCCTCTCCTGGCTTCCTATCATATCCTGCATTTCGCACTCAATTCTCCTCCTCACTTTTAAAGCTTTACACTTTTCTGCTCCTCCTCATATCTCAGCCCTAATTTCTTGCTATGCAACATCCCGACTCTACCCCTTTTGTATCTAAAACCCTCTCCCGCCTTAAACCTTTCTCACTGACTGCCCCACACCTCTGGAATGCCCTTCCCCTCAATACCCGACTAGCACCCTCTCTATCCACCTTTTAAGACCCACTTTAAAACACACCTGCTTAACGAAGCATATGAGTAGCTCCATGGTTGATAATTAACACCTCATACATAAAGCTTGGCCCCTTGCAGACGCACTTACCACAACGCCCTCCTAATGTCTCTGTACGTTCTTCCTACCAACAAAATAGATTGTAAGCTCTTCGGAGCAGGGACTCCTTTTCCCAATTGTTACTTTTATGTCTGAAGCACTTCTCCCCTTTATGTGTTGTTTATATTATTTATTATATGATTGTCACATGTATTACTGCTGTGAAGCGCTATGTACATTAATGGCGCTATATAAATAAAGACATACATACATACATACATACATACATACATACATACATACATACATACAATAGGGTGACATAGTTAATTTCTCTCCTCTCTACTTTGCAGGCGTTCCATCACCAAGGGCTTTCGCTTCACCTGCCCCTTCGTCCGTACCTGCCCCATCAACAAAGTCAAGCGGCGGCAATGCCAAGCCTGCAGGCTCCAGAAGTGCCTGGACGTGGGCATGAGAAAAGACAGTGAGTCTGGGAACATGGAAGCTCTTCCACTGGACTTGCACATTTTAGCTGCAAAGCCAATTTCCAGGCCCTCAGCGCCATTACTTTGCAGAACACAGAACCCATTAGACCAGGGGGGCTCAACTCCAGTGCTCAAGCCCCCCCCCCCAGTCCTCAGGACACCACCCCCTCCCTTTCACCCCCAACAGGTCAGATTTTCAGGATATCCCTGCTTCAGCAGAGGTGGCTCCATCAGTCCCTGCTTCAGCACAGGTAGCTCAGAGGCTCAGTCTTTGACTGAGCCACCTGTGCTGAAGCAGGGATATCCTGAAACCTGACCTGTTGGGAGGGGGGCTTGCGGATTTGAGTGGAGTACCCCTGCATTAAACCATGAAGCTGCTTATGTTGCTTTCATACCGTGCAGGTCCCTGCTGCTCCTTAACCCAAAGCAATTACTAGTAGGAAAGTGAAAGGGTTTCTCCCTTGGTGCTTGGCGGCAAAAGAGTCCATTAGAGATAGGCAGGTGTACGATTGTAATGTTACATGTGCCTGTATTCTAGATCCCAGAAGCCTTTGCTGTTTGTCACTGGGCAACCATACTGTGGCAGGTTCACTATCCAGCGATGCACCATTGTAGGTTTTATCCAAAGTAGCTTTATCCCGCTGCCTAATCCATGCAGAGATGCAGACAGCTTCAGGAAGGAATCTAAAAATAGGCCTCCCCCTCCTCCTGCTTCCCCTTGCTGTGTTTATTCCACTGACTCCTTTGATGTACTTTCAATACACATCATCCTCAGTGCGGATTAATGGAACTAGACTAAGATGAAGCTAGGCATGAACTCCCCCGGGAGAGACTGGGGGAGGAGGGAGCTGTGAACTGACCCCCCCCCCCCCACCTCCCCCAGGGAGTGAGGAAAACGGGACAATTAGCACATTGCAGTAATAAGTTAATAAGCGCAAGGATCCACGCTCACAATAACACACTGCACAGTAATAAGTGCAAGGACCCGAGCTCACAATAACACACTGCACAGTAAGTGCAAGGATCCCCGCTCACAATAACACACTGCACAGTAATAAGTGCAAGGATCCCCGCTCACAATAACACACTGCACAGTAAGTGCAAGGATCCCCGCTCACAATAACACACTGCACAGTAATAAGTGCAAGGATCCGCGCTCACAATAACACACTGCACAGTAATAAGTGCAAGGATCCGCGCTCACAATAACACACTGCACAGTAATAAGTGCAAGGATCCATGCTCACAATAACACACTGCACAGTAATAAGTGCAAGGATCCGCGCTCACAATAACACACTGCACAGTAATAAGTGCAAGGACCCGAGCTCACAGTAACACACTGCACAGTAATAAGTGCAAGAATCCGCGCTCACAATAACACACTGCACAGTAATAAGTGCAAGGATCCGCGCTCACAATAACACATTGCACAGTAATAAGTGCAAGAATCCGCGCTCACAATAACACACTGCACAGTAATAAGTGCAAGGATCCCGCTCACAGTAACACACTGCACAGTAATAAGTGCAAGAATCCGCGCTCACAATAACACACTGCACAGTAATAAGTGCAAGGATCCGCGCTCACAATAACACATTGCACAGTAATAAGTGCAAGAATCCGCGCTCACAATAACACACTGCACAGTAATAAGTGCAAGGATCCGCGCTCACAATAACACACTGCACAGTAATAAGTGCAAGAATCCGCGCTCACAATAACACACTGCACAGTAATAAGTGCAAGGATCCGCGCTCACAATAACACACTGCACAGTAATAAGTGCAAGGATCCGCGCTCACAATAACACACTGCACTGTAAGGCCTCGGGCATGGTCAGCGCTTAGGCGCTGACCCGTGCTGAGGCGTGCTCTCACTTACCAGTGAGCCCCTGCAGCCGCAATGAGAGCGGCTTTAGTAGGGGCTCGCGCATGCTTCCGCAAGCGTGCGGAAGCGTAGGTCTTAGCAAAATTTAAAATTCGCGCGCTCACGGGAGCGCAGGGCCGGTCACGTGAGCAGTTCGCCCAATGAGGGCGAACCAGCTCCGTGACGTCACTGGCCCGCCCCCCGACACGCCCCCGGACGGCGCGCTAACCAAGGCCAGGGAAAGCACCTGCTTTCCCTCAGCCTCAGCGCACCTCTGCACGGGCTGAGTCACCATGGACTCAACCTAATAAGTGCAAGGATCCGCGCTCACAATAAACACACTGCACAGTAATAAGTGCAAGGATCCGCGCTCACAATAACACACTGCACAGTAATAAGTGCAAGGATCCCGCTCACAATAAACACACTGCACAGTAATAAGTGCAAGGATCCGCGCTCACAATAACACACTGCACAGTAATAAGTGCAAGGATCCCGCTCACAATAAACACACTGCACAGTAATAAGTGCAAGGATCCGCGCTCACAATAACACACTGCACAGTAAGTGCAAGGATCCCGCTCACAATAACACACTGCACAGTAATAAGTGCAAGGATCCCGCTCACAATAACACACTGCACAGTAATAAGTGCAAGGATCCCGCTCACAATAACACACTGCATAGTAATAAGTGCAAGGATCCGGCTCACAATAACACACTGCATAGTAATAAGTGCAAGGATCCGCACTCACAATAACACACTGCATAGTAATAAGTGCAAGGATCCGCACTCACAATAACACACTGCACAGTAATAAGTGCAAGGATCCCGCTCACAATAACACACTGCACAGTAATAAGTGCAAGGATCCCGCTCACAATAACACACTGCACAGTAATAAGTGCAAGGATCCGGCTCACAATAACACACTGCATAGTAATAAGTGCAAGGATCCGCACTCACAATAACACACTGCACAGTAATAAGTGCAAGGATCCCGCTCACAATAACACACTGCACAGTAATAAGTGCAAGGATCCCGCTCACAATAACACACTGCACAGTAATAAGTGCAAGGATCCGCGCTCACAATAACACACTGCACAGTAATAAGTGCAAGGATCCGCACTCACAATAACACACTGCACAGTAATAAGTGCAAGAATCCCGCTCACAATAACACACTGCACAGTAATAAGTGCAAGGATCCGCACTCACAATAACACACTGCACAGTAATAAGTGCAAGGATCCGCGCTCACAATAACACATTGCACAGTAATAAGTGCAAGAATCCGCGCTCACAATAACACACTGCACAGTAATAAGTGCAAGGATCCGCGCTCACAATAACACACTGCACAGTAATAAGTGCAAGGATCCGCACTCACAATAACACACTGCACAGTAATAAGTGCAAGAATCCGCGCTCACAATAACACACTGCACAGTAATAAGTGCAAGGATCCGCGCTCACAATAACACACTGCACAGTAATAAGTGCAAGGATCCGCGCTCACAATAACACACTGCACAGTAATAAGTGCAAGGATCCGCGCTCACAGTAACACACTGCACTGTAAGGCCTCGGGCATGGTCAGCGCTTAGGCGCTGACCCGTGCTGAGGCGTGCTCTCACTTGCCAGTGAGCCCCTGCAGCCGCAATGAGAGCGGCTTTAGTAGGGGCTCGCGCATGCTTCCGCAAGCGTGCGGAAGCGTAGGTCTTAGCAAAATTTAAAATTCGCGCGCTCACGGGAGCGCAGGGCCGGTCACGTGAGCAGTTCGCCCAATGAGGGCGAACCAGCTCCGTGACGTCACTGGCCCGCCCCCCGACACGCCCCCGGACGGCGCGCTAACCAAGGCCAGGGAAAGCACCTGCTTTCCCTCAGCCTCAGCGCACCTCTGCACGGGCTGAGTCACCATGGACTCAACCTAATAAGTGCAAGGATCCGCGCTCACAATAAACACACTGCACAGTAATAAGTGCAAGGATCCGCGCTCACAATAAACACACTGCACAGTAATAAGTGCAAGGATCCGCGCTCACAATAACACACTGCACAGTAATAAGTGCAAGGATCCCGCTCACAATAAACACACTGCACAGTAATAAGTGCAAGGATCCGCGCTCACAATAACACACTGCACAGTAATAAGTGCAAGGATCCCGCTCACAATAAACACACTGCACAGTAATAAGTGCAAGGATCCGCGCTCACAATAACACACTGCACAGTAAGTGCAAGGATCCCGCTCACAATAACACACTGCACAGTAATAAGTGCAAGGATCCCGCTCACAATAACACACTGCACAGTAATAAGTGCAAGGATCCCGCTCACAATAACACACTGCATAGTAATAAGTGCAAGGATCCGGCTCACAATAACACACTGCATAGTAATAAGTGCAAGGATCCGCACTCACAATAACACACTGCATAGTAATAAGTGCAAGGATCCGCACTCACAATAACACACTGCACAGTAATAAGTGCAAGGATCCCGCTCACAATAACACACTGCACAGTAATAAGTGCAAGGATCCCGCTCACAATAACACACTGCACAGTAATAAGTGCAAGGATCCGGCTCACAATAACACACTGCATAGTAATAAGTGCAAGGATCCGCACTCACAATAACACACTGCACAGTAATAAGTGCAAGGATCCCGCTCACAATAACACACTGCACAGTAATAAGTGCAAGGATCCCGCTCACAATAACACACTGCACAGTAATAAGTGCAAGGATCCGCGCTCACAATAACACACTGCACAGTAATAAGTGCAAGGATCCGCACTCACAATAACACACTGCACAGTAATAAGTGCAAGGATCCGCACTCACAATAACACACTGCACAGTAATAAGTGCAAGGATCCGCGCTCACAATAACACATTGCACAGTAATAAGTGCAAGGATCCGCGCTCACAATAACACATTGCACAGTAATAAGTGCAAGGATCCACGCTCACAGTAACACACTGCACATTAAGTGCAAGGATCCCGCTCACAATAACACATTGCACAGTAATAAGTGCAAGGATCCCGCTCACAATAACACACTGCACAGTAATAAGTGCAAGGATCCCGCTCACAATAACACACTGCACAGTAATAAGTGCAAGGATCCGCGCTCACAATAACACACTGCACAGTAATAAGTGCAAGGATCCGCACTCACAATAACACACTGCACAGTAATAAGTGCAAGGATCCGCACTCACAATAACACACTGCACAGTAATAAGTGCAAGGATCCGCACTCACAATAACACACTGCACAGTAATAAGTGCAAGGATCCGCGCTCACAATAACACATTGCACAGTAATAAGTGCAAGGATCCGCACTCACAATAACACACTGCACAGTAATAAGTGCAAGGATCCCGCTCACAATAACACACTGCACAGTAATAAGTGCAAGGATCCCGCTAACAATAACACACTGCACAGTAAGTGCAAGGATCCGCACTCACAATAACACACTGCACAGTAAGTGCAAGGATCCCGCTCACAATAACACACTGCACAGTAATAAGTGCAAGGATCCGCGCTCACAATAACACATTGCACAGTAATAAGTGCAAGGATCCGCACTCACAATAACACACTGCATAGTAATAAGTGCAAGGATCCGCACTCACAATAACACACTGCACAGTAATAAGTGCAAGGATCCGCGCTCACAATAACACATTGCACAGTAATAAGTGCAAGGATCCGCGCTCACAATAACACATTGCACAGTAATAAGTGCAAGGATCCGCACTCACAATAACACACTGCACAGTAATAAGTGCAAGGATCCCGCTCACAATAACACACTGCACAGTAAGTGCAAGGATCCCGCTCACAATAACACACTGCACAGTAATAAGTGCAAGGATCCGCACTCACAATAACACATTGCACAGTAATAAGTGCAAGGATCCGCGCTCACAGTAACACACTGCATAGTAATAAGTGCAAGGATCCGCACTCACAATAACACACTGCACAGTAATAAGTGCAAGGATCCCGCTCACAATAACACACTGCACAGTAATAAGTGCAAGGATCCCGCTCACAATAACACACTGCACAGTAATAAGTGCAAGGATCCGCGCTCACAATAACACACTGCACAGTAATAAGTGCAAGGATACGGATCACAGTAACACACTGCACAGTAATAAGTGCAAGGATCAGCACTCACAATAACACACTGCACAGTAAGTGCAAGGATCCCGCTCACAATAACACACTGCACAGTAATAAGTGCAAGGATCCTGCTCACAATAACACACTGCACAGTAATAAGTGCAAGGATCCCGCTCACAATAACACACTGCATAGTAATAAGTGCAAGGATCCGCGCTCACAGTAACACACTGCACAGTAATAAGTGCAAGGATCCACGCTCACAGTAACACACTGCACAGTAATAAGTGCAAGGATCCACGCTCACAGTAACACACTGCACATTAAGTGCAAGGATCCCGCTCAATATAACACACTGCACAGTAAGTGCAAGGATCCCGCTCACAATAACACACTGCACAATAAGTGCAAGGATCCCGCTCACAATAACACACTGCACAGTAATAAGTGCAAGGACCCGAGCTCACAATAACACACTGCACAGTAATAAGTGCAAGGATCCCACTCACAATAACACACTGCACAGTAATAAATGCAAGGATCCTGCTCACAATAACACACTGCACAGTAATAAGTGCAAGGATCCGCGCTCACAATAACACACTGCACAGTAATAAGTGCAAGGATCCCGCTCACAATAACACACTGCACAGTAATAAGTGCAAGGATCCTGCTCACAATAACACACTGCACAGTAATAAGTGCAAGGATCCCGCTCACAATAACACACTGCACAGTAATAAGTGCAAGGATCCGCGCTCACAGTAACACACTGCACAGTAATAAGTGCAAGGATCCACGCTGACAGTAACACACTGCACATTAAGTGCAAGGATCCCGCTCACAATAACACACTGCACAGTAAGTGCAAGGATCCCGCTCACAATAACACACTGCACAGTAATAAGTGCAAGGATCCCACTAACAATAACACACTGCACAGTAATAAGTGTAAGGATCCCGCTCACAGTAACACACTGCACAGTAATAAGTGCAAGGATTCGCTCTCAGAATAACACACTGCACAGTAATAAGTGCAAGGATCCACGCTCACAGTAACACACTGCACAGTAATAAGTGCAAGGATCCGCTCTCACAGTAACACACTGCACAGTAATATGTGCAAGGATCCGCTCTCACAATAACACACTGCACAGTAATAAGTGCAAGGATCCCGCTCACAGTAACACACTGCACAGTAATAAGTGCAAGGATCCGCGCTCACAATAACACACTGCACAGTAATAAGTGCAAGGATCCCGCTCACAATAACACACTGCACAGTAATAAGTGCAAGGATCCGCGCTCACAATAACACACTGCACAGTAATAAGTGCAAGGATCCCGCTCACAATAACACACTGCACAGTAATAAGTGCAAGGATCCCGCTCACAATAACACACTGCACAGTAATAAGTGCAAGGATCCGCGCTCACAATAACACACTGCACAGTAATAAGTGCAATGATCCGCGCTTATAAGAGCTCCTTTTTAAACCAAAATTTCGACTTTTATTAAAATTACTGTTCATAATTAAAAAGTGTTTCATTTAGTTCAGGAAAGGAGTCCCCGGTAAAAATTCCAGCTCTACCGGACTGGTAAAGCATTATACAGAATATACACACACACTCACACTCACACACAATAGAGATATACACTGGATTCCATATAATACATGTCAATGTTATATTTAAAATATATAATATAGATATACACTGTAGTCTATATAATACAGATATGTTTTGCTTTGCATATATACCCTATATTTTTGTATTATCTATAACACAGATATAACTTGCTTTGCATAGAATATATAACACAGATAAATCAGACCTATACACAGCTTTGCTTATAGCGCAAACACACATACTGTACACTGCTTTTAACATGCACACATTTATTTATAACAACATTTATATAGCGCCCTTATCCAGGGCGCTATACATTGGCTAGTAAAACTTGCTTGGTTGGTGGGCAGGGTGGGGACATTATGGGCAGGCTATGGGTTATGTGCATTGAGAGCTTGGTTGGTGGGCAGGGTGGGAACATTATGGTCGGGCTATGGGTTATGTGCATTGAGAGCTTGCTTGGTTGGTGGGCAGGGGTGGGGACATAATGGTCGGGCTATGGGTTATGTGCATTGAGAGCTTGCTTGGTTGGTGGGCAGGGTGGGGACATTATGGGCAGGCTATGGGTTATGTGCATTGAGAGCTTGCTTGGTTGGTGGGCAGGGTGGGGACATTATGGGCAGGCTATGGGTTATGTGCATTGAGAGCTTGGTTGGTGGGCAGGGTGGGAACATTATGGGCAGGCTATGGGTTATGTGCATTGAGAGCTTGCTTGGTTGGTGGGCAGGGTGGGAACATTATGGGCAGGCTATGGGTTATGTGCATTGAGAGCTTGGTTGGTGGGCAGGGTGGGAACATTATGGGCGGGCTATGGGTTATGTGCATTGAGAGCTTGCTTGGTTGGTGGGCAGGGTGGGAACATTATGGGCAGGCTATGGGTTATGTGCATTGAGAGCTTGCTTGGTTGGTGGGCAGGGTGGGGACATTATGGGCAGGCTATGGGTTATGTGCATTGAGAGCTTGGTTGGTGGGCAGGGTGGGAACATTATGGGCGGGCTATGGGTTATGTGCATTGAGAGCTTGCTTGGTTGGTGGGCAGGGTGGGAACATTATGGGCAGGCTATGGGTTATGTGCATTGAGAGCTTGCTTGGTTGGTGGGTAGGGTGGGAACATTATGGGCAGGCTATGGGTTATGTGCATTGAGAGCTTGGTTGGTGGGCAGGGTGGGAACATTATGGTCGGGCTATGGGTTATGTGCATTGAGAGCTTGCTTGGTTGGTGGGTAGGGTGGGAACATTATGGGCAGGCTATGGGTTATGTGCATTGAGAGCTTGCTTGGTTGGTGGGCAGGGTGGGAACATTATGGTCGGGCTATGGGTTATGTGCATTGAGAGCTTGGTTGGTGGGCAGGGTGGGAACATTATGGGCGGGCTATGGGTTATGTGCATTGAGAGCTTGCTTGGTTGGTGGGCAGGGTGGGAACATTATGGGCAGGCTATGGGTTATGTGCATTGAGAGCTTGCTTGGTTGGTGGGTAGGATGGGAACATTATGGGCAGGCTATGGGTTATGTGCATTGAGAGCTTGCTTGGTTGGTGGGCAGGGTGGGGACATTATGGGCAGGCTATGGGTTATGTGCATTGAGAGCTTGGTTGGTGGGCAGGGTGGGAACATTATGGGCGGGCTATGGGTTATGTGCATTGAGAGCTTGCTTGGTTGGTGGGCAGGGTGGGAACATTATGGGCAGGCTATGGGTTATGTGCATTGAGAGCTTGCTTGGTTGGTGGGTAGGGTGGGAACATTATGGGCAGGCTATGGGTTATGTGCATTGAGAGCTTGCTTGGTTGGTGGGCAGGGTGGGAACATTATGGGCGGGCTATGGGTTATGTGCATTGAGAGCTTGCTTGGTTGGTGGGTAGGGTGGGAACATTATGGGCAGGCTATGGGTTATGTGCATTGAGAGCTTGCTTGGTTGGTGGGCAGGGTGGGGACATTATGGTCGGGCTATGGGTTATGTGCATTGAGAGCTTGCTTGGTTGGTGGGTAGGGTGGGAACATTATGGGCAGGCTATGGGTTATGTGCATTGAGAGCTTGCTTGGTTGGTGGGCAGGGTGGGAACATTATGGTCGGGCTATGGGTTATGTGCATTGAGAGCTTGCTTGGTTGGTGGGCAGGGTGAGGACATTATGGTCGGGCTATGGGTTATGTGCATTGAGAGCTTGCTTGGTTGGTGGGCAGGTTGGGGACATTATGGTCAGGCTATGGTTGGAGTCAGGTCTCTGGATTTAATCTTGACGGTGGCATGGTGATGGGTCTGATAGTGGGGACATTGGAGGTGATTGGATCGGTGCGGTGGGTGACTTTGGAGGGTTTTGGAGAGACTTTAGGATGGTTTAGGAAGGGGTGAGGTTTTCGAGAGATCATGGGCGTTGGGAGGGTGGGTTGAGGGAGGGGATGGGATAGGAGCTTAATGGGGGATCATGGAATGTGATGGAGAAGAGATGTGTTTTGAGTTGGCTTCTGAAGATAGTTAGGGAAGGGGCAGATTGGATGCGGTGGGGGAGCTTCTTCCAGTGGAGGGGGGCGAGTAAGGCAAATGATTGGAATCGAGATGAGGTACAGGGGGCTGGAGGGGGGAGGAGGGAGTGAGGGTTGTGGAAGTCAGGGAGCGAAGAGGATGGGAAGGGGTGTAGCGAGAGATTAATGCTGAAAGGTAAGTGGGGGGCAAGACCATGGAGAGATTTGTAGACCAGGGTGAGGAATTTGAAGAGGGAATGTTGTTGGATGGGTAACCAGTGGAGTTAGGAGAGGAGATGGGTAGTGTGGGCAGAGCGGGGGAGATTGAGAAGTGTACACACATCCACTGCTTTGCATATAGTGTACACACACACACTGCTTTGCATATAATGCGCGCACACACACACTGCTTTGCATTTAGCGCGCACACACACACATACAGTGCTTTGCATTTAGCGCGCATACACACACATACACTGCTTTGCATAGTGTACACACACGCACACTGCTTTGCATTTAGCGTGCGTGCACACACACACACATCCACTGCTTTGCATATAGTGTACACACACACATTTCTTTGCATTTGGCGCGCACACACACTGCTTTGCATATAGCGCACACAAACACAGTGCTTTGCATATAGCGCAAACACACTGCTTTGCATATAACGCGTGAACGCACACACACACACTGCTTTGCATATAGCACACACACACACACACACTGCTTTGCATGTAGCGTGCACGCACACACACTGATTTCTATATAGCGCACACACAGCTTTGCATATAGCGTGCACGAACACACACACTGCTTTGCATATAGTGCGCACGCACACACACACACACTGCTTTGCATATAGCACACACAGACTGCTTTCTATATAGCGCACACCCACACACTGCTTTGCATATAGTGCGCACGCACGCGCACACACACACACAGCTTTCTATATAGCGCGCACACACTGCTTTGCATATAGTGCGCACGCACGCGCACACACACACACAGCTTTCTATATAGCGCGCACACACTGCTTTGCATATGGCGCACACACACACACACACACAGCTTTGCATATAACGCGCCTGTGCACACACACACACATCCTATGCATATAGCACACACACACACACACACCGCTTTGCATATAGCACACACACACACACATGGCTTTGCATATAGCGCACATACACACACTACTTTGCATATAGCACACACACACACTGCTTTGCATATAGCACACATACAAACACTGCTTTGCATATAGCATGCACGCGCACACACACAAACTGCTTTCTATATAACGCAAATAAAGGAGTGTGCTGCACACCACAATGAAAAAAAATTATACATACAGTCTACCGGTGCTGCTGGTTCATGGAGTACCTGTCAGAGTAATTCCAGGGCATTACTCAGGAAAAGAGGGATCCAACGCCCTACGGTTTTAATTATAATGCTAATTTATTACACAGCGTTTCGACCTGAATAGGTCTTTCTCAAATGACTAGGCACTTGAGAAAGACCTATTCAGGTCGAAACGTTGTGTAATAAATTAGCATTGTAATCAAAACTGTAGGGCGTTGGATCCTTCTTTTCCTTCTATATAGCGCACACACTGCTTTGCATATAGCATGCACGCACACGCACACACTGCTTTGCATATAGCACACACACACTGCTTTGCATATAATGCACGCACACGCACACACTGCTTTGCATATAGCACACACCCACTGCTTTGCATATAGAGCACACACACTGCTTTCTATATATCGCACACACGCACTACTTTGCATATAGCGCACACACACTGCTTTGCATATAGCGTGCATGCACACACACACACACACTGCTTTGCATATAGCGTGCATGCACACACACACACACACACTGCTTTGCATATAGCGTGCATGCACACACACACACACACTGCTTTCTATATAGCGCACACACACACTGATTTCTATATAGCGCACACACACACACACACACTGCTTTGCATATAGTGCACACACACACACACACACACACTGCTTTCTATATAGCGCGCACACACACACACTGATTTCTATATAGCGCGCGCACACACACACACACACACACACACACTGCTTTGCATATAGTGCACACACACACACACACACACACTGCTTTGCATATAGAACACACACACTGCTTTGCATATAGCACGCACACACACACATACACAGATTTGCATATAGCACACACACACATACAGCTTTGCATATAGCACACACACAGCTTTGCATATAGCACACACACACACACTGCTTTGCATAAAGAACACACACACACACACTGCTTTGCATAAAGAACACACACACACACTGCTTTGCATATAGCACGCACGCGCACACACACATACACAGATTTGCATATAGCACACACACACACAGCTTTGCATATAGCACACACACATACAGCTTTGCATATAGCACACACACAGCTTTGCATATAGCACACACACACACACACACACTGCTTTGCATAAAGAACACACACACACACTGCTTTGCATATAATGCACGCACACACACACTGCTTTGCATATAGCACGCACACACACACACTGCTTTGCATAAAGAACACACACACACACTGCTTTGCATATAATGCACGCACACACACACTGCTTTGCATATAGCACACACACACTGCTTTGCATATAGCACGCACGCGCACACACACATACACAGATTTGCATATAGCACACACACACACATACACATACACACGCACACACAGCTTTGCATATAGCACACACACACACAGCTTTGCATATAGCGCACGCACACACAGCTTTGCATATAGCGCACACACACACACACACACACCTGTGCAATGTGGAGCAGGCTGCTGAGGCAGCAAAGTGCTGAATGCCGCAAAATGCAATAAACCCAAGGTCACTCCTGGCATAGCTTGAGATGCCTAATTAAGACATTAGTCATCAATCCAATAGACAATCGAAAGGTCGGTATTGATTTAAGCCAACATTATGGCTTAATTAAACATTTCAATCTACCTTCCGCAGACCGCATTGTGCTTTATTGAAGTGTGGTACAGGGCAGTCACTATTACAGGAAAATAAGTACATGGCAACGCACTACATGCTGTCACTATTCCATCTCAGTGGTATGTATTGAATACTGCGTAAAGCTGCAATATCCCGGGGAATAGAGAGTGTATGGAAGTGTGTGACAGTGATCCATATTCTAATGTAAGATCATGGATGAATTGAGGGGGCCTCAACTCCAGTCCTCACGGTCCCCAACAGGTCAGGTTTTTAAGGGTAGCCCTGCTTATGCACAGTTGGTTCAATAAGGGGCCCAGTCAAAGACTGCGCTGAAGCAGGGATATTCTACAAATCTGACCCTTGGGGGGGGGGTGGAGGGGAGGGTCTTGAGAACCCCTGCAGTACAACATAATGCTCTGTATTCCAGCTAAACAGCCCAGGTTTAAGTATTTTTCATAGTGGCCACTATTCCATCATTTAAAAACGAATGGTAGCGAGGCTGACACCAGGACAAAGTAATCCTGTTACACAAGGGAGCAACGCTGAAAGAACAGAAAAGGGGAGGGGGGTATTATTTAAATTAGGGGTTCTCAACGCCAGTCCTCAGGACCCTCCCAACAGGTCAGGTTTTCAGGCTATCACAGCTTCAGCACAGGTGGCTCCATCTGATTGAGCCACATGGGCTGAAGCAGGGACTGATTGAGCCACCTGTGCTGAAGTAGGGATATCCTGAATACCTGACTTGTTAGGGGGTCTTGAGGACTGGAGTTGAGAATCGCTGGGCTATTGCTCAGCGACAGCAGTTAACACAGGATCAATGTGCGGTAACCCATATCAGAACATAATGAACCCAGATGTAAATATGGTCTATTGGAGGGGTCTTGAGAACCTCTGATATAAGTCAATGTGAGTCGAGGTGCCTTTAGCACCTCCAGGTGCATTAACGCTCTAATGACAAAACGCTCCGTTTGAGAGCTTGATTCTTAGCCTCTGATGCACGAAATATGTTCTTCAAACCACGCTCGGCTTTAAAGGACCCTGGCACCCCACGGGAGGTTACTGGGGGAACCCCGGGAGACATTGGGGAGTGGCCGATATTTGTAACTTTTTTTTTTATACTATAACTATATTCGTCAACGTAATCATTCAAAGCTGTTTTTATTTATTAGGGTCTAAGGATCTGTCTCCAACTGTTAAAGAGGATGTTTCTCCCACTACAGAACCCTACTTTTATCTATGGCACTTTGACCACTGCAAACACATAGTGAAACCTTTCTGCCGCTTGGTTTCCAGTGATAATGTCCGAGGATGCGTTGGTAACGCGCCGTGTACTGCGCACCAAGAGGAAACACGATCGCGCCCAGAAGGTGCAGCAGGTGGTAGAGGTGGGATCCCTAACGGAGGAGGATGAGCAGCTGATCTCCATCCTAATGGATGCTCAGAAGAAGAACTTTGATTCCAGTTTCTCAAAGTTTGTGGAGTACAGGGTGAGCACAGAAGGCTGGGCTGTAGTGATTAACGTGATTAACCCTTAGCATACCACAAATCCAATTCACTATTGCTGAATCTTAGCAACATTTAGTAAACGTTGAACCTAAATGTGCCAGAGAACTACTCCGTTATTCAGAATGTGGAAAGAGCTAAAGAATATATATATATATATATATATATATATATACACACATATATATATATATATATATATATATATATATACACACACATATATATATATATACACACATACAAATGAAAAATCCGCAGCACTCACCAAATTTGATCAATATTATATCAGGTTTAATTCATCTGCATGCATCAGAGGGTAAACACAAGAAAAAGAAGAAACGTTTCGGACCTCCCGGTCCTTCCTCAAGCCCCTAGAAAGAACCCGGAGGTCGGAAACGTTGCTTCATTTTTCTTCTGTTTACCCGCTGATGCTTGCAGATGATTTAAACCTGATATAATATTGATGAAATCTGGTTAGTGCTGCGGATTTTTCTTTTTTGTATCTATCTATTTTGTTGCTGGGTGGTGATCCTGGCTGCACTGCTAGCACCCTGATCTACTTAAATAAGTTATTTGTCTTACATTACCCATATAGAGTGCCCTGAACATTTTGTATGTGTATGCATGTGTATATGTGTATGTGTGTGTATGTATATATATATATATATATATATATATATATATATATATATATATATATATATATATATATATATATATATACAACGCTGTTAGCAGCTACTGAGAAGAAATATACAACACTTGGAAGGTCCTATGTTAATGCCCAATGATGATTAATGGAAACTCAAAAGGGTGAGAGAAGGTGAAGGTCCACAGTATGCACTTCATGTACCTGCAATCTGCCCTATTACTTCAAATTCTCTCTCTCTTTAATTGACGCGGTCCTGTTCTGTGAAACCCGGTTTATCCCAGTCATAACCTCTTGCTCAATGTCCGTCAGCCAGAACCTGAAGGAATGCCAGGGTAGCAGCTTCTTGACTGGGACATTGAGTTTACAGTGGCTGCCACCCAATCAGAGTGCAGCCAGCTGGCATTACGCACTTTAAATGGCCATTTCCATGCACTTTGGATTGTTACACATGGACTGGAGATTGGAAGAACAATAATCAAGATTTTCTTTTACGCAATAGGCATGGTGCCATTAAAGAGACATGGACTTATCCAAAGGTGTATTGTGTGTTTAGAATGGAAGAGCAGGAAGGGGCAGGTTACTTTTAAGACTAATCTCATGCAATGTGTTGCTGGATGGTCTAGGTCATTTGGTCATGGCCGTTTTGCCATGACCAAATGACCACCAGCGCTTCGCCGCAACTCACCCCGCTGCCGGGACCTGTCGCCGACGGCCGTTCACCTCTAAGGTAAGTGCCTAAACACCCTCTACCCTAAGCACTTACCCTAAAAAAACCCTACCCTAACCAGTAAACCCCTTTAAATTAACACCCTATCCCAACCACTAAAACTTACTTTAGAAACGGCCGGCAGCGGAGATTCCAATGGCAGATCGGCTGCGGCGGAGGGTTCCGTCTGCGACCGAACGCTGGCGGTCATTTCGTTACGGTGAAACTGCCACAACTAAATGTCCCATTCCGTTGCTGGACCCTCTGGCAGGAAAGCAGTTGAGAAAAGAGGAAGTTCAGATTAGTACGTACACAATACAAAAGTAGTGGTATTCTTCACGCATTACACTGGCTACATAGTTCCCAGATACCTAGGGAGAGAAGAGTTTTTGTGTGGTTGATGAGAGAAATGAGAGCGTTCCTCTCAGGTCGGTAGGGTTCTAGGTATGTCTTGTTCACATCTCTTTTCTCCTGCAGCCTCCGTTAAGGATACAGAAATTCTACTGGAAGAATTCCTCGGTCCCCAGTCCCCAGTCCACCTCGTCTCCCGGAAGCCTGTCCCCTCCCCTGGAAAACGTTTTGCCTGTCGACATGGAGCCGTCCGCTAAAGGGGATCAGCTGGTGGATAATGTCCTCCCATCGGACATCTGCATGGTGCCTCACTTTGCCGACCTCAGCACCTTCATGATCAAGCAGGTCATCAAGTTCGCCAAGGAGATACCAACTTTCCAGTAAGACGTCGACGTGTAGTAATGGTCTAAAGCAAAAAACGCAGATTAAAACAAAACTGCTTCAGTTACCAAGTTCTAGACCAGAGGTGCTCAACTCCAGTCCTTGAGACACCCCTCCAACCCCCCGACAGGTCAGGTTTTAAGGATACCCCAGCTTCAGCACAAGTGTCTTAATCAGTGGTTCAGTCTTCAACTGAGCCACCTGTGCTGAAGCTGGGATATCCTTCAACCCTGGCCTGTTGGGGGGGTCTTGAGGACTAGAGTTGAGCACCCCTGTTCTATGCCACTTGCTGTGAAGTGATCTTCCCAGTACTGGAGAAGCAGTCAGCTCCATTCAAATGAACTGGGCGGAAATCTTTGCCCGGGCAGACTGCTTCACAGCCTGGTGCAAGAGAAGTTACAAAGGGGGTGGTTAACCTTTTCCCTGCCTGGTGTTTCTACAACAGGTTGCAACTCAAAGTGGCTGTAAGCTCCTTTGGCAGGAAAAGGATTAAATGAAGGGTTCTCAACTCCAGTCCTCAAGAACTCCCCTCCCCCAACAGGTCAGGTTTTCAGGATAATCCTGCTTCAGCACAGGTGGCTCAATCAGTTCCTGCTTCAGCACAGGTGGCTCAATCAGATTGAGCCACCTGTGCTGAAGCTGGTATATCCTGAAACCCTGACCTGTTGGGGGGTCTTCATGACTGGAGTTGAGAACCACAGAGTTAAATAAAAAGTGCTCATTGGAACATACATACCCTAGCATCAGAGATACAGGGTACATTTCAGTTGCCTGTAGTAAACAAGATGAGGGGTAGTAATAGGCAGAAGCAGGTGGAGTAAGGGGGAAATAGTACTTGATGCACATATTTTCTGGACGTTCATCAAATATACAGCTCCTTGCTGTCACATCCTACTGTGTAGGATGTGCGATCGGCGCCACCACAGTTGAATGAATAATCCCCTTATAGTCTGCAATATGGTGATACATAGTTGCCCCCCCCACCCCCCCCCCCCAAGATTGAACAGTAGGGATTTAATGTTCCTTTCGGTCCTTCTCAAGGGCTCTTCCCACCGATGACCAGATCTCCCTTCTGAAAGGGGCCACCATGGAGGTTTGCCAGATACAGTTTAACACAATCTTCAACCTGGAGACCAACCTGTGGGAGTGTGGAGAGCTCAAGTACAGCATACAAGACGGGGCCATGAGTAAGTCATTATACATACAGTGTGCACAGTATATATACACACATATGTATGATTGATACACGTACAGTAGTGTGAAAAAGAAAGTACACCCTCTTTGAATTCCATGGTTCCAAAATTAGGTAAGTACAACCTCAGATGAACAACAACCCATGACATATTACACTGTGTCATGATTTAACAAAAATAAAGCCAAAAGGGAGAAGCCATGTGTGAAAAACTAAGTATACCTTATGATTCAATAGCTTGTAGAACCACCTTTAGCAGCAATAACTTGAAGTAATCGTTTTCTGTATGACTTTATCAGTTTCTCACATCGTTGTGGAGGAATTTTGGCCCACTCTTCTTTACAACGTTTCTTCAGTACATTGAGGTTTGTGGGCACTTGTTTATGCACAGCTCTCTTAGGGTCCTGCCACAGCATTTCAATCGGGTTGAGGTCTGGACTTTGACTGGGCCATTGCAACACCTTGATTCTTTTCCTTTTCAGCCATTCTGTTGTAGATTTGCTGGTGCGCTTGGGATCATTGTCCTGTTGCATGACCCAATTTCGGACAAGCTTTAGCGGTCGGACAGATGGCCTCACATTTGACTCTAGAATACTTTGGTATACAGAGGAGTTCATGGTCGACTCAATGACTGCAAGGTTCCCAGGTCCTGTGGCTGCAAAACAAGCCCAAATCATCACCCCTCCACCACCGTGCTTGACAGTTGGTATGAGGTGTTTGTGCCGATATGCTGTGTTTGGTTTTCTGTGAAAAAATGTGAAAAAAAAATGTTATCTGACGGCACCAATACTGCATAGACCAACAAACTGTGTACAAAAGCGTATGTGAATAATTGATAATAAATCAATACTACGAAACGTAAATGTCCTTGGCAGAGTGAAATAGCAGGTAAGTCCAACAGCCGATGGATCCACATGATGGTCAATTCATGGGATGCAGCACATGTGAAAGAAGAAAATAAAACAAATATAGTGTAATACTGCAAAATATAATGAACTAAATGCCATGGGGTAAGGGAATGGTCAGTTCCCTAGAGGTAGAAAGTATGCAAGATAGTGAGATGAACAAAAGAGGCATTTAATAATCAATAAAAATACAATACAAACAGCTCCTCTCATCACGCTGGCAAACAAAAATTGGAATCCTACTTACAAGACCCAAGCGTGAGGATCCTCCGGTTCACTGACTGAGCGATCGATTGGCTGGCTTCCTTCTACTTGCTTGGTAACCCCCGATGTCCGCTTGCTTCTCTCGAGAGAAGCGATGGTAACCACAGGTTCAGTCCGGGTGTGACGTAATGTCTCGGGAGGTCCCAAATAGCTGTTAGGATAGAGTGCACGTAGATGCTACTCTGTTGGCGCATGCGTGGGAATAGGCCAGAAGCCTTGTGGTTTGTTCAGATGCAACTTTGCAAACCTAAGCAGTGCTGCCATGTTCTTTTTAGAGAGACGAGGCTTTCTCCTGGCAACCCTTACAAACAAACCATACTTATTCAGTCTTTTTCTAATTGTACTGTCATGAACTTTAACATGCTAACTGAGGCTTGTAGAGTCTGAGATGTAACTCTTGTTTTTTTTTTGCAATTTCTCTGAGCATTGCACGGTCTGACCTTGGGGTGAATTTGCTGGGACGTCCACACCTCGGAAGATTGGCAACTGTCTTGAATGTTTTCCACTTTTGAATAATCTTTCTCACTGTAGAATGATGGACTTTAAATTGTTTGGAAATTGTCTTATAACCCTTCCCAGATTGATGGGCAGCAACAATTGCTTCTCTAAGATCATTGCTGAAGTCTTTCCTCCTTGGCATTGTGTTAACACACACCTGAATGCTCCAGACCAGAAAACTGCTAAAACTTCGGCTTTTATAGAGGTGGTCACACTTGCTGATGATAAATTAAATCAAGGGCATTTGATTAGCAACACCTGTCTACTTAGCATCTTAATTCCTATGGAAGCAGCAAGGGTGTACTTAGTTTTTCACACATAGTTTTCCATTTTGGCTTTATTTTTGTTAAATAAATCATGACACGGTGTAATAGGTCATGTGTTGTTGTTCATCTGAGGTTGTATTTACCTAATTTTAAGACCTGCTAAGGAACAGACGATTGTTATTATGTCCTGATATGTAAAACCATGGAATTCAAAGAGGGTGTACTTTCTTTTTCACACAACTGTATGTATGATTTATATACACACACACACACACACACACACACACACACACACACACACACACACACACACACACACACACACACACACACACACACACACACACACACACACACACACACACACACACACACACACACACACACACACACACCCTTAAAGATAAAAAAATACATTATATGAAAATAAATACCTAAAAGTGGCCAGTTTCCTTGCACCAGCAGGTATCCAGATTTCTAGTTTCCTTCAGAAATAAGCCCCCCCGTTTAATGTAATAATGATGATAAAAAAAAAGCCTTCCTGCCCGAAAGAGCCCGAGACTTAATGTACCGAAAAATAAAATGACTTGCCCAAGGCGACACAGCGTCCCCACTGGGTAATCCCATGGGAAAGGTCCTTGCCGTCAGCAGAATGCAACTTGTATGCGTCACAAAGTAACGGGAGGTGCAAATGTAGACATCTTGGCTTTCAAACCGATTTTGTAGAAAAACAGTGAGCATCTTTTGCCATGATGGGGGGCAGCATGTGTTAGGTTTATCATATCTGCTGGTCACTAAGGGTCAGGTATTCAGGATATCCCAGCTTCAGCACAGGTGGCTCAATCAGAGGCTCAGTCGAAGACTGAGCCTCTGATTGAGCCACCTGTGCTGAAGCTGGGATATCCTGAAAAACTGATGTGTTGGGGGAAGGGGGTAGCTTAAGGACTGGAGTTGAGCCCCCCTACACAACTAGCAGCATGAAGGTCGCGGCCACTGGTTGATAAGCATCCTTAGCGGAGTGGACATTGCTTCTTTCTCATGCACAGGTGGGTTTCAGCAGCTGTACCTGGAGCCGCTGCTAAAATTCCACATCACCCTACGGAAGTTAAAACTCCACGAGGCCGAATATGTCTTGATGCAAGCGATATCCCTCTTCTCTCCGGGTAAGAAATATCCTCAGACATCGGTGTCTGTTACCAGCAGACACTGCAAAGTCCCGGAACTTCAGAGTGAGTCCGCAGCCCGAACATGCCATGGGTCAGGCTGAGGACCCGCTGCGGTCGGCGATGCGTGCGGACGCGCGCGCCACCAGCCCCTTACCTGCAATCTGTTGGTCCCCGCTGCCTCCTCCCTCCGTGGCTCACTACGTGCTGCGACGCGTCAGCCGGCCAGCGCTACCAGAAGGTGGTGTTCTGAAGCGTTGACGCGTCACGTGGTGCGCGACTGAGCCAATGAGGAGGTAAGGAGGGGAGCAGGGAAGGAGCTGCGGGAGGGAGGCGGGGGGAAGTGTGTGTGTGGGGGGGACCGAGGGGAGGGGGGGATCGGACGAACAGACCCTCAGCTCAAACCACGCTCCCCCGCCCCCCCCCCCATACAGACCGCAGGTAGCGGTCAATTGCCTCTCAGCGCGTCGCCTGCATGCAGTGCGGTGCGCTGACTGAGGCAGCGGGGCCTCGGCCTATGACATTAAAGCTGCAGACCAAGTAATATCCTACATGTGTTTTTTTTATATATATAAATCAGTTCTGTACTATTAGAAAATACTTGTAGCTTTTTTTTTTTTTTAAACAAGCCTGAATGATATTTTGAATGTATTATAATGTAACCGGCTTTTTTTGTTTCTATTGCAACCATTTACAAAGTCACATCCCCTTCCTCTCCCGAAACAGGCTCTGGCACACCCCTTTTTGAGCCCTGCCCTGTCTCTAGCAGTGCACCAATTGTATATAGTGACTACCTGGTCACATGATCTTCCCCACAGAACTTTGCATCTTTGGTCCTCTCCTGCTGCACTGACAGCCATTTAGTGAACCCCCGAGACGAATCTTCGCCGATTAATCCCAGGAGAACGGATCGATCGGCAACTTAGCTAATTACTCATCATTGTGTGTATTGTACTGAGGCACATGTTAAAGGGGAAAGAAGAAACGGCAGCTTGGACTGCAGCTTTAATACGGTGCCCCTATAGGCGATGGGTACGATGTTGCTTGAGGAAGGGCTCTGCCAGCTGGGAACTCCTACATTTTACGGCACTAAACAAACTAAATGGGAACATCAGCATGAGATATGGAAGCCTGTGCATGTGTGTTTCCTGGGCCCGAAGCAGCACATGTTTTAATTCCTCCTATTCTGTATAGCCCGTAACACGGCGTTTCTTTTGGTCTCCCTTAGACCGGTCGGGGGTTATAGCGCACAATGTTATTGATGGGATCCAAGAGA
Organism: Ascaphus truei; assembly: GCF_040206685.1. Lineage (NCBI taxonomy): Eukaryota > Metazoa > Chordata > Amphibia > Anura > Ascaphidae > Ascaphus > Ascaphus truei. Next base: position 39,571,679 of record NC_134489.1, read on the forward strand.
AGGTGGCTCTGACATTGAAATGCTACATCGATCAACGGCACCCACTGCCCGATGGCAGGTAATCCACAGAGTGACCCGGGGGGGCGATCCGATACAGCAGTGCTCAACTGTGTGTTCATGTGCAGGGCAATGTGTATGTGTGTAGGCATGTGCAAAGCAATTCCTTTCAGGGCCTGCTAGCAGTGGGAGGGTTAGGTACAACACTTGTGTGTACACAAGACATCACTGCACTTATGTTCTGCAGCGTGGGCGGGACACGTGGTGGAGCTTAGATATTTTCCTCTATTTCCCCCCCCCCCTCCCCTCTTCCTAATTGTTTTCTCCCTCCCCATCACTCTGCTGTCCTCCCCCTTCTATAATGCTTTGCACGCATGGCTTTGCAGAGCATAGCTGGTCCCTCTGGCAGAGGCGGAGTTTGCGATGGATTATAGTGTGCTAGCAATGCACTGTGTGTTAGCCAGAGACTCGCTATAAAGGAGACATCCCCCCCATTTCTCTCTCAAAAAGCTTCACCCCTTCAATTAAATGGCAGGTGCCTTAGGGAATCCCCAACCTTTTGCCTTCTTCCAGGTCGCTGATCAGCCTCTGTAGCTCATGCTTCTCCTCTCACGGGAAACAGAGAGGCTCACAGGCTGGCTGCTCTCAGAGCCAAGGAATTCTCCAACAATCACACACTGCTCCTCCTCAAAGCTTGTAATGCCCAGTACATCACCCTCTATGTTGGCACATCTTTCTATTAGTTATTACTTCATGGTACAGGCTTCGGGACGTGGAATCACCATGTGCCTGTGAATCAAGGAACGTTTGGATGGTGCAGCTATGCATTATCACGCTACGACATTGCCCAACCTCACATTATAGCGCCATGTATCAAGTTCTGCACCACTTTGCCTCATTTTATCATCATTTAATCTGCATTGCAAACTCCACCGGAGTCTTGCTGGTGACTGTAGACCTCCCCTGCCTAACAGTTTGAATGAAATTCATTAACAAGCTTGTAGAGCCAGAGGTAACAGCAAGTGGAAGATGGCGACAAGCGAATTGCATTGGGAGGTAGAGATATCTCGTTAAGGAGCAGGAGGTTCAGAACATGTACTTCGCCTTGTGCACAGGGGCAGTAGGGCTGCTCCCAACACTGGTCGTCTTCTTCCAAGACAAAGATGACTAATTTTGACTTCTCGCCCTGTGTCTCTGGCAGGTTCCTCTACGCCAAACTCCTCTCCCTGCTAACCGAACTCCGCACCCTAAATGACGAAAATACCCGACAGCTCCTCCACATCCAGGACATGTCGTCCAACGCCATGACTCCTCTGATGAAGGAACTCTTCTGCTGAAATTCCTGGGGCTTTCCTCCGCCTGCCTGTCGCAAAAAAGAAAAACCTGGAAGGGGGTTTGCACAAAACAAGAAAAATCGGAAAAATACTCTAAAAACTGACAATAGCAAAGCTCGCAGTGAGGTATCACACGAGAAGGAATGTGGAGGCACTGCCAGAGGTCGATGACCATGACAGTGGCGATTCTGGGAGAAGGAGCGGCTCAGTGAGTAAAGACACTGACTGGCACTGCGTTTGAAGGAACCTCGTTCAATTACCGGCGTCGGCTCCTTGTGACCTTGGGCAAGTCACTTTATCTCTCTGAGCCTCAGGCACAAAATCATAGACTGTAAGCTCTGCGGGGCAGGGACCTGTGCCTGCAAAATGTCTCTGTAAAGCGCTACGTAAAACTAGCAGCGCTATACAAGAACATGCTGTTATTATTCTGCACCCTCTGTCCTCGGGAAGGACATTGTTTCAGAGCAGGGGCGCTCAATTCCGGTCCTCAAGCACCACCAACAGGTCAGGTTTTCAAGATATCCCAGCTTCAACATACTGTAGGTGGCTCAGTCAAAGACTGAGCATCGGATTGAGCCACCTGTGCTGAAGCAGGGACATCCTGAAAATCTGACCTGTTGAGGGGACTGGAGTTGAGCACTCCTGTTTTAGTGCATGGTATACATGGCATGGTTTCTCTGGGGAGATGCTAAGAGGGGAGCGGGGTGGTGTGTGTGTCTCTTCTCTCTCTCCCCCCGCCCCCCTTTCTTCCCAGCCCTCCTTTAATAAGCTAAATGCCTTCACCCATCATCTCTCCCTTGGGTTCCCCGAGAGTAGAGAAGCAGGCGATACAATAACACACCACCTGCAGTGCCTTTTAGCTATATGGATAATTCGCACTATAGCCCAGGAAGTAGGAAAATCCTCTAAAAGATTTCTGAATGCGGTGAAGTGATAAACGCAGAACTTAACAGATGGTTTTGGTGATAAGCGAACAAACCAAGGCCATGCATTCGGCGGGCTTTATCTTCCGCTGTACTCCGCTAACATGCCTGGTTATGGGGCCCTATTTCTGTGCAAGGTTCATAAAGTCTCAGGATGATCCACTTAAGTATTGACCAGCACAGTACCGTACACCCCCTCTCCCCAATAACTGTCTCTGGGTGTTAGAAATAAAATCTCTGATCAATGGATAAGTCAAACTAACTTAGGGGTGGCAAACGCCAGTTCCCCAGGGACACCAACAGGTCAGCTTTTCAGGATATCCCTGCTTCAGCACAGGAGCAACCTGTGCTGAAGCAGGGATATACATAACCCTCATCTGTTGGTGGCCTTTGAGCGCTGAAGTTGCGCCTGGATGAACCAAATGAGCTACAAGGATATCTTTATGACCAAGCAAAGTAACAAGCCCAGATGCGTTTGCGATTTTATGGATGTGCCAGGATCTATTTAAATGTATTTAGACACAGATGATACAGGTCTCCGTCACCGATTCATGAGTGATACATGTGGGGTCCATTTATCAAAGTTTCCCAGCTGCAAAAAAAAATAAACTGTATTATATTGATCAAAGCAAAGATTCCCATTGCTTCACTTTGCACGAGTTTCGCTCCTAGTTTCCCAGCTGGGAGACTTCCAGGCGTAACCCGCGTGATGCCTGCAACGGGTCTCTTTTACCCCAGAAACGGGTTCGTGTTCGGCAAACTGGCAAAGATTTATTTCAGCAATATCCTAGGAATAGGAGCCACGCGCCTATTTAGGAAACGTACGAAACTTGCGTCAAAACCAGGGACAATGAACGGGAATTCGGAGATGTCGCGGCGGCTGAAGATGGACCATTCACCGGCATGAGAACACCTTCTCCAACTATTTCTGGGAGGTGACAGCGCACGCTAATACCTTCATACACCAAGCTGCACTGTGCGTTCCCTACACGGAGTCATCAACATTAAGATCAAGAGGCATCAGGACACTGCTAGAGGGGAGAAGGGGGGGGGGGTTAGTACCCCCCAAAAGCACTTTGTATCCAGCCACTCAAAGGATTAAATTGTATTGGCCTTAAACTGATAACTGCTGAAACATTTTCCTTTGCATAACTAGTCTTTATCTTTCAGGCACCTTATGCCGACTTGTCCATCTATCCCAGGGGGCGGCCAACTCCAGTCCTCAAGGGCCACCAACAGGTCAAGGTTTCAGGATATCCCTGCTTCAGCACAGATAGCTCAATCTCAGAGGCTCAGTCTTTGACCGAGCCACCGGTGCTGAAGCAGGGATATCCTGAAACCCTGACCTGTTGGTGAGAGTTGCCCACCCCTCGATCTATCATTCCTCAAGACATTTACCTTGTTCTGCCTGGGATTCCCCCCCTTCCCCCCCCCCCCCCCACTATTTCTTTAGCGTGGATGATGCCGGCCCGATCTTATAACCGGTAAGGGTTCAGGTCTCTCATAGGTCCCATATATCCCAGAGGGACTCATGTTCTCGTCTTACCGTATGTCCCAGACCAAAGCTCAATTCCTTCCTACTGTATAAAGTCCCGCTTTGGATCTGGGATGGGAGACAGAAGAGCATGAACCATCTGCAGCCTCCTTTTAATGTCCTGTGTATTACTGGAAAAGCGTCAGGGTGTTTAGCTGTGTAATCCTCCCAGCAAAATGTACAAACTCTTATAGCCCTCCCAAACATGCACCAGTGCCCCACTTCCTCCCCACCACACTGATAAGGACAAGGTTGGCGCGTTTCGCCCTCGCGGCCCTGCTGCCCTCACTGGCAGAAAATGGGGCAGCTTTTAGGCAGTTATGACTAGGCATTTTACATAAGCAGCTTCTAAAGTGGGACCCTAAAAACTTCAGGATGGGGCTGGGTTAAAGGGCGTGAGAAAAGGGAGAACTTTCCTAAACATAAGAAGCTGGGTTAGCAAAGTTAATTTACAGCAAATGTGGAGTTGGAAGTGACAAACGCCTCTTCTTAACCCCTTCCCTGCCAGCGGGGCTTGAAACGCACTGGTTACCAACAAGCGTATTGTAGGTTGCGATACCTTTTAGGGGCACCAACTTGAGAGTTCTTCATAGTGTACAGAGCTTTCCCAACTTCACAGGAACACGTGAAGAAGAGACCTATAAGGTTTGGCAAGCTCTGGAACTCAATCTATAAAGGGCGGTCATGTTGGTTTCTGAAAAGGTATCACAACAAATCCTCATTTTGACCTTAGCCCTACCTATTAGTGGATTGCCCGTGCACTGCACCCCCCCCCCCCCCCACTCCCGTCTGCAGATCCCTTCCCTGCACACCTGGCGTTCGCACAGGGGTGGGCAACTCCAGTCCTCAAGGGTCAAGAACAGTTGCTCTCCAATTTCACGACAGGATTTTGCCCCAAATGACCAGTGATGCGTCTCGCTGCTGAAGGACAGCAGCGGATTCTGGCAGTGGAAGGCGGCCAGGTAAGGCGAACGCCTTGCAGCTGCTCCCAGTGCGGCTGCATAATTCATGCTGCTGTCGCCTGCGCTTCTGACTGTCTGTGACAGTAAGTGCAGAGTTACAGACTCGGCTGGCACTCGGCACTGTGCGTGCTGGCTGCGAACGAGCCAAGACATCTTCTATACAATGCTTGCCAAGCCCCCAAAGCGTTGGAAAAGACAAAATGCATGGCTGTGCTCTCCAGCGCTGTAGGGGTTAAAAAAAATTAAAAAAATAAACATTTGCCCGCATGTTGCCCGATATAATGTCACTGAGTATGTCTGCACACGGTTGCCATAGCTCATTCCCTCATTCTACGCTCCAGTCCTAGAGATCCCTCCACTGGTCAGATTTTCAGGAACACTGCTTCAGCACAGGTGTCTCAATCAGTGGCTCAGTCATTATGACAGCCACCTGTGCTGAAGCAGGGATATCCGTAAAACCCAACCTGTGAGGGGGGGGTGGGGGTCTTGAGGACCCCTGACCTAACAGAATACGTTACTTAACCGGTACACTGCTAAAATATAGCCAAACCCCCGGCAGCAAAAAAGGGGTTTAAAGTGGCCTGTGCCATAGGCGATGCAAGTTCACTTTGTAGCCAGAATTTATCACTCACCTGGTTCTGATCATGGTACAAAAAAAATAAATAGAGAAATGGCACCAGAGTTATAGTGGAAAAAGCCATCAGGATAAACAGAGACAAGTGAACAAAAGGGATGAAGCCAAATAAATGTTCAATAAGGGAAAGAAGGTTCATTTCAAATTGTTTTACAAACATGAACAGCACCTCCAACAGGTGAAACAACAGCATGAAACTCCGGTATTTCTAACAACTTCTAGAAGACGCACTAAGGAATAATGGGTTGGATTTAACGTTTGCAGCCCTGACGTGCCTCCGAGTTGCCAACGGGCAATTAAATGTAAGCCTTGTCCCAGGAGTTTGGTTACTGTAATGTAATTCTCCCGCTTAAACTACAAGGCAGAGAGGGCTACTCTCCGTGGCCCCCCTGAGACAGGAAGGCAGGACAGAGGCAATTATCTTTTTTTAATCCCACACAGCAGCATCAGATCTCCCACAAGAGACATTCCTGAATCTCAATGAGCTTCGTGACATTTCCTGGTGGATGAGGAGTTAGGGTTAACCCCCTCCTCGCCAGACATTTGGAAGGCTCTTTCCTGCAGTTTGGAATCAGCCAAGTGGCTATACTTCTTTACTGCCTCTCCGGCACAGAAGGGGCTAATACTGACTACCAACGGGAAGCGAGACACAACAAAAGCCGGGTCCTGAATTCAACAGACAAATCCTCATTACGAACTTCGGGGGGCAACATAACAGTGTGACTCCATGCTTTGGCGGTTTTCCATCCACTTCCCTTTTATAGGAGGGGTGGGGAGCATGTGTGCAGGTGTTTGGTTGGGGGTTACCAGTGTAGAGTGACGGGTCTTTTCAGGACACAGAAGTTCCTTTGGATGTCCATCCCACCGACCTCGGACCCTTTCTCATCCCACCATGATGCTGAAGCCGCAGTGAAACTTATTCTTCCAATGGTTCATGAAGGCTCCTAGAGCCAGCGTGACAGGCAAGGGAGGCAGTTTCTTCTCCAGCACTCCCCCCACGCACCAGTTGCTGTCCACCGATCCTTTGAAGACCATGTTGGCTTTGGGAAGGTTCAGGTGGTAGCCGAAAGCAAAGGAGGTGTCCTGCAGTCTGGTGTTGGCTTCAAACTCCACCCCAACCTGAATCTGTGGAGACAGAATGAAGCATTATATAGAGCAGTGTTTTTCAACAATGGTTTCTAGCATCCCTAAAGGGTTCCCTGCAATGTTCAGATGCATTGTAAATTCTTCTGTATTTGGTACAATTTACAATGCATCTCAGACGAGAGGGTTGGGGGGTTCCTTACAATGCATCTGATCTCAGACGCGCTATTAGAGACGGTTGGGGTTCCTTACAATGCATCTGACCTCAGACGCGCTATTAGAGAGGATCGGGGGTCCCACAGAATTTCCCACTATAATTAGGGTTCCTCAATCAAACAAATGTTAAACAAGGATATAGATAGACAGCACAAAAGACAAGTGTGTTCAATTGTTATGGGCAGCTCACGGTTACAGACACCGTAAAAGTGATGTCAATGTATCAATTTCTTGTGTACAAAAAGTGCACCAGGTGTCCTATAAAAATCTGCTGCCGTTTTCTTCCCCAGAACTGTCCCAGTTTTGCACACTTATACATAGGCCTCTGCTGTCTTCAAATCATTTACATTTGGGCCTAATAATAATTTGACTCCTTGTGACATTGGGCATCGTGCCTCAGGCATCGTACCCCTGTGCCTCAGGCATCTGACTAAGCTCTCTGGGAGCCTCAGCCAACGGTCCCACAAAGTCAGTACGAGATGTATCTCACTGCATCGCTCTCTGGAGCAGGACAATGGTGTCCTAGAAAATGAAGCTTTGTGGCACAACGTGAAATAAACGTGGCACAGACTTGCCTGTTCGTTGGCTTTGTGATAATAGCTGGCGTGTGCCCCACCATATCCGACATTCAAAGTCGCCATCCAGTTCTGCGCTGTAAGAGAGGCATGAACAGCATGATAACAAGGGATCTGTGTGTCTGTACCAGGATGGAACTGCACACCAAAGCCCACGATGCAACAGATTGAGGCCCGTGTGAACTAAGCAGCCTTCTACCAATGAGTCACCTTCCAGTGCTGGAACAGACCTTATAGCCCCATTCATGTCAATGCGTTGTAAAGTGTCTTCCAGCGCCGGAAAGGTATTGTATGGCAGAAGGAAAAAATAGAGGAATAACCCCTAGTGATGCTGACCAGGAAAAGTCCATGTATTAAAGGATACCTTTTCAATCTTCATATTCCTCCAAACCAAAACAGCTTTATAAACTCAGGACTCCAATATCCAAAATGTTATTGTCCCTTGAAACACCACTACACATAGATTCCACTAGCCTACAACAGGTATATCTTATGTGGTAGTCAAAATGGTTTTGGGAACTGGATAATCACATGAATGAAGTAACAAATGTAATGCAGTTACTCACTGCTGACCTTGTGGAAATCCTGGTGCTGTCGGCGTGCTCCTACCAAGGAGTATCGGCATACAAAGGTTGTGGACGGCGGTGCAACTGCTGTTGGAAATAATATGACCAATACTGCAAAAAGAACTAGGTACAAAAATTTATTGAAGGCACGTTTAAAAACAGTAAGAGAACACTCTTACTGTTTTTAAAAGTGCCTTCGATACATTTTTGCACCTAGTTCTTTTTGCAGTATTGGTCATTGTCACGATGACATCAACTTTTATCAACACATTTATATTTCTGGGTACTTGATTGAACAGTTGCAAAATAAATTGTGATTTATTTCCTTAATAGACAAAACACACGACATCTGCAGAATACACTTAAAACACTCACTGGGATAAGGAAATGGAAGAAATTGTCCTTGGAACAAAATGAATTGTCCTTTGCTTGCCAGTGCAAGAAATGCAGCCTTGGTTTTAAAAGTCCTGTGGTTATGTGGTTGTTAACCCCTTCACTCCTGGACTGGTTGCTGCTGTACTGGAACAAAGTCTTGCATCTTTACATCATGGATTAAAATTCAGGAATCACACTGGGAAATACCTGGGAAGCCACAGTTAAAGACTGGCCAAAGCTATCTTTAACATGTGGATCCAATCCCCTCATGGGAACAAAAAAAACCCACGAATAGCCAAGTGACCCACAGTTCATAAGACCGGTCAAAAGGGCTGTCCGGTGGGCAGGGCGCATGGGTCAGGTTGACGCCCATGCCACTTAGCATACCTGGGCTACACCCATTTCTTGGGGCCACTGTGTCTGGTCTCTGACTTAGAGGTGTCATTAGCCTGACATCTGCTGTGCATCAGTATGCCATTATTGTATACATTATTGGCCTCTGGGTAGTGTAATAATTGACACTCTTTTAGACAGGGGGACTCTAAATCTGTGGAAGCCTTTTGAGGCTCCATCATAAAAATAATTACAACCCTTTCAGGCTTGGTCATAAAAATACCGAAGCTCATTCACCCATATCACAGCTGGATGTCCAAGTAATTCCTGCTTAGACTTACAAAAAAATACCTCCTGCCTTACATTTAAGATCTTCTATCATGTGTTGGTTAGAGGGTATGGCAAGCAATGCATCTTGTCTTTTACCCTCGCAGACAGGGAATGGCGGGGACAGGGCAACAACAGTAATGCATGGCAAATCAGGTATTAACCCTTTCCTCCCCGACACAGTCATATTTTTTCCAACAGCAGTTGCACCGCAGTCCACAACCTTTGTATTGTATGGCAGAAGACCGCTTCATAAACGTGGGCCTAAGCCTTAGAACAATACAAGAGGACAGGGCTGTGAATGAGAAGCTTGTACCAGTATATTTTCCTGCCAGAGTGACGATTGCTCCCTCTTCTCCCGTACGCCGGTGGTAAACCAACTCTCCCCCCAGCACTAGCCGGGGTGTAATGCTCTGCAGGAAATGAGTCACCAGGATCACTGCAAAGCAATAGGGAGGTAAGGTCAGAGTGCAGCCCCTACGGGTACCTCCCACAGGGTGTTGGGGCAGCTGGGTAGGCACTGCCAGAATGCAGCCCCTACGAGTACCTCCCACAGGGTGTTGGGGCAGCTAAAGAGGCACTGCCAGAATGCAGCCCTCTACTAGGGTTGTGGCGGCATGTATAGAACAAAGGACAAAAAGCCTCAATGCTGCATCTAACTTGACATATTATATAGTTAAATACTCATCTGTTTCCAAGCTCACGCATCCCACCCTTTTAATTGCAGTTCTGGCTAAGCACCTGTAAAAGACCAGTCTATTAAAGACCGCTCTCCCTCCATTACAGAGGGTATGAGAGCTGTTTGCAGGTACAGCAGTGTTAGGACCTACAGATGGGCCGCACTGTGACGTGGATGTAGGATAAATACTTTGGTCCAAAAATTGAACTAAATGACCCTTGCTTATGAGAAGATAAACAGATAAGTATTTAACTATAAAATATGTCACGTTAGATACAGCACTGGGCCTGTCTTTTGCTGTTGAATTTATTTCTTACTTAGGTTCACTTTTTAAATGATCATCATTTGTTTGTCCCTCTCCCTTCAGGACGACCCATCCCGTACCTTAAAACGGGTTTCAATTTTCTTTTTGCCCTGTGGGTCGATAATCCAAGTACAATTCCCACTTCTTAAACTATTTTTTTGTTGCCCCTTTCCAAGTCTAAGTATGGATCTTTTTTTTTTTTTATCATATTGCAACAAAATCAACAATTCCCTTTGAATCTCCGATATCTTAAAGTACTGAAGATTTTGCCCAGTCTCTCAATATACATTTTTTTGCGATCGTAGTTGTAACAATTACTAATTGCAGAATTTTTATATTTTGGTCATTTATTTTCATTTGAAAGAACCCCAATAGGTCTCCAACTGATTTTGTCAATTCAGTTTCCCTAATATTGTGTATGAATTGCAGCACTTGATTGCAGAATTTTGCCCCTTTCCTACATGCCCAGAAAGAGTGCTTTAAAACCCATTTTTTCCTGCATTGCATTCGGGACACCCTCCCCGGTCCAGTCTCACAAGCAAATATCAACTAGTTTTAAAGCTGGCGATTTCTTAGCGCTGCGATTAACCCCTGTGGTGCTCGAGCACCCAAACCCCGTGGCTAGCGGGGGCATTTGACACCCGACGGCGATTGTTCCATTTACCCGATTCGTTGACCATATCTGGGTTTCCCAAGGTCAGCGTCCATGTGCAATCGTCCCCTCTGTATTCTCCGTCAAACTGCCAGGTCAGGAATTTGGAGAGCTGAGTCTGGGTGCCAGAGATAGAAACGGTTATCCGGAGGCCCCTGCGAAAGGCTTTGCTGACCACTGACCGGTGGGAGCCCAGGCAGTTAAGTGGCTGGAGTTGCAGCAAAAGAGCCAGTTACAGTTTGTTTCCTATACGCATTGGTTAAGGTGCAAACAAAACTTTACTGGTATGATTCCCTGTTAAATAAAGGGACCATCCGTCGAAGAATTTACTATATTAATATTACGCACCATAACTTTTTTTAACGTCTGGTTAAATCCACGTTGCATAGCCGGCAACCAGCCTTGCACTGATGAGACCCCAAAGGTCGAGGAGCTGTGAGTAGGCTTCCTGGCTCAACACTTCAGTAACCCGAACTGTGCAAGGCTGCGGGGAGCGCTCATGCTTGAGAGCAGTGAAGTCACCAACTCTCCAAGCCTGAGCGCTCGGCTGTACTGCATAAAAAAAATTCAAATGCGAGCGGGAGGGGGGGGGGGGGGGGGGGGCGTGGCCGAGCAGTGACTGGCACTGATTGATTGCTGAAGGTCATGACCCTTCAGCGCGCCTGGAAATCAATTTCATCTGTCTCACTAAGTACCTAGCGGCTGTACCCGAACTGTGCTCACAGGTGGTATTTTTGTTTGCTGTACGCGGTCTACTGCCCATTTCCAATGGCGGCCCAAGTATTGGGGTAACAGTGCTGCAATGCTGGGGCACCCATTGTGCTATTTGTATCTTCAGGAAAGCCCCCATGGAAAGAAATAGGATTTTTTTTTCTTTGAAACATCTGGAGCATTTTTTGCCCCAGAACTGCATCACTTTGAAATACATAGATACATCTGGATTTATTAAGTTCTGCTGTGGGTTACCGCCTATTAATCCCATGTTAACAGCCATTGCTGAGCAATAACCCAGTGATTCTAAACCCAGCTCCAGTTATCAAGGGCCACCTACAGGTCAGGGATTACGAATATCCCTGCCTCAGCACAGGTGGCTCAATCAGTGAGCCACTGATTGAGTCACCTGTGCTGAAAACCTGTCCTGTTGGGGGGGAGGGCTCAAGGACTGGAGTTAACCACCCCTGCAAAGTGGTACTAGAGCTTTGTAAATCTCCCCATAGACCTTAAAGTATGTGTAGGCGCAGCTCAGTTTGAGTATAGGCGCGGCTCAGTGAGTCAAGACACTGACTGATTACGCCAACTTTGAAGCAGGGGAACCCGGCTCAAATCCTGGTGTCGGCTCCTTGAGAAGCCACTCAGATGAATTGAGATAAAAAAGTTCCATGGGAAGAGAGGTACATGTATACAGGCAGGCCTCGCTTTCCAACGCCTCGCTTTCCAACGCCTCGCTTTCCAACGCCTCGCTTTACAACGCCTCGCTTTACAACGAAGGGCTTATCCAACGCTGTGCAATGCATACCTGTGTTCATTTTTACAACGCCAAACGGCTTATCCAACGCTCTTACGATGCTTTGCAAAGTAGTTTATGTGTATATAATATATTATATTTTTATATTATATTTTATGTTATATTATATATATAATACAGTATATGCCCTATATAATTTATGTGTGTGCTGCGTATCTTATTGTCTGCGTAAAATATTTTGTGTATTTTAGCATTAAAAATGCCTTCAGGAACGGAACCTTTCATTTAAACAGTGTTCCTATGGGAAAACGTGTTTCGCTTTACAACGTTTCGCTATCCACGCCATTTTGAGTAACAAATTGTGTCGGATAACCGAGGACCGCCTGTATATGTAATCGCCATGTTAAACTAGGGCCCAGTGTCTGAAGTACACACCATCCCCACAATGCACAGCTTTTCTTTTGATGGACCATTTAAATGTCACCCTATAAAGACTATTCCCATCTAGTGTCACCTGGGAGCTACCAGGGCTATGGGTCCACCCTATACCTGGAACACAGCTTTGGTCCGGATGCGTTCAGCCAGAAGATACAGGATCTGAGCGTTCAGGCTCCCGGCATTATCCAGGTCCCCTGTCAACATGGGAAACGTCTTCAAAGAAAGAAAGAAAAGAGACCCCCCCTCATTAACCCTGCCCATTCAAAAGGTCATCTTAACCCCTTGGCTGCCAGAAGGGGAGGCGAGATGGCATCGTTGTGTATTGAATAGGGGGAAGGAGAGGCCTTTTCTTCATGCCGAGTGTCCACATATCGAGGTATTGTGCCCCATGTGCATTAGCTAGCAAATTGGGGAGAGTTTAATAGCAGGAGTTAGGAAATTCTATAAGGCACATATATTATAATGAGATGCACCAAAGGGTTAATTACCGCCAATGGACCAGCCCATTTAAAAGCAGCAGTGTAATGAGAATAAGATTCCTTGTCAATACAAGCAGTTAAAGGGCAATATTTACACAAGTATTTGGAAACAGCTTTATATAAATCGGAATGATCTGGTATTTCAGCAGAATATAATGACACTAATATTTTACTGATCAACTAGAGAAAGTGCAGAGAAGAGTCACCAAACTAATAAAGGGGATGGATAATCTGATTTATGAGGGGAGGCTAGCTAAATTACATTTGTTCACATTAGAAAATAGGCGTGTAAGGCCTCGGCCATGCTCAGCGCTTACGCGCTGAGCCGTGCTTGCACTTACCTGTGAGCCCCTACAGCCGCAATGAGAGCGGCTTTAGTAGGGGCTTGCCTACGCTTCCGCAAGCGCGCGGAAGCGTAGGTCTTAGGTAATTTTTAAAATCATGCGCTTGCCGGAGCGCAGGGCCGGTCACGTGAGCGGTTCGCCCAATGAGGGCGAACCAGCTCTGTGACGTCACTGGCCCACCCCCGGCCCGCCCCCTGACCGTGCGCTGTCTAAGGCCAGGGAAAGCACCCGCTTTCCCTGAGCTTCAGCGCGCCTCCGCACCCCCGCCGGAACCCTGGACGAGGCCTTAGAGGGGATATGATAACTATATACAAATATATTCGGGGACAATACAAGGCGCTTTCAAAAGAACTATTCCGCCCACGGGCAGTACAAAGGACCCGGGGGCCATCCCTTAAGGTTAAAGGAAAGGAGATTTCACCAGCAACAAAGGAAAGTTTTCTTTACAGTAAGGGCAGTTACAATGTGGCATTCAGTACTCTTGGAGGCTGTGATGGCAGATACAATAAACATCTCCAAAAAAAAGTTGGACATCTTTATAGAAAGGAAAGATATATAAGGATATACCAAATAAGTATACATGGGAAGGATGTTGATCCAGGGAATAATCCGATTGCCAATATTTGGAGTCAAGAAGGAATGTATTTTTCCCCTTATGAGATATCAATAGATTATGTATCATTGGGGTTTTTTATTGCCTTCCACTGGATCAATATACTGTAAGTAGGGATATAGGATAAAGCAGCGGTGCGCAAACTGGGGGTGCGAGACTGAGTGCAGGGGGTTTACAGAGGCCCCGAGCACTTCCCGGAGGCACTTAAATTAAGTGCCGGGGGAGCTGCAGGGTCTCTGTAAACCTAACTCACCTTGGCTCGGGCGGCTTCTCACACGCGTCTCCATGGCAACGTGGCGGCAGTCATGTGACGTCACATTGCTATGGCAACGTGACATCATGACGCCGGAGCCGACACCGGAGCGGGGTCAAGGAGATGAGGGGACCGCCGGCAGGGGGCGCAGGGAATTTTTTTTGCGCCACCCTGGGATAGAGTATCTGTCGGATAAATTTAGGATAGGTTGAAATTGATGGACTTATGTCTTTTCCCAACCTCATCTACTGTGTAACTGTAGTCCACTGATTGTTACATATAAATAAGGAAAAAAAACATATCAGGTGTGAAGCCTGCTCGAGACCAACTGCACCTCTGTGGGGCTGAGCTGACGGTCTCCCGAATATGTGGCATTGAAGTGGTAACTGGACAGGCCGATGGTGCTCATACGGACGGTGTGGCTGACCTGAGAAGAAGATACAGAACGCTTAACAATACATGCAGTCCTGAGAGTAACACGTGCAGAGTCACCGAGAATAGGAATCATTGAAGGACACTTGGTCTCAAGAATTCACATGCAGTAAAAACTTTCCCAGGCACACATTGCACATGGACAGCACAGATCTTCAGCAGTGCCCAATGCAAGCCCCGATGTTAACGATTTATGCATTATAAACACACTAGATCACCTACATGTGCCTAAAATCTTATTAGCATGCGGTGTCTCGTCAAGAAGTCTATGAACACAGATAGAATCTTCTTATCAGAATAAGCCGTCAAATAATGAGACTCAAAATAATACTATTATACATGATTTTTAAAGGTAAAATATGGATACAGAAATAGAACAGAATCTGCAGATCCTTTAATCAACAAATGTATCTTAAGATTCCTTTACGGAACTTGCAGTCAGATAGCAGTAACTGTATATAAACAGAAAACCCGTTTCTCTACCCTGAATGTATGCCTAGCCAGCTATGCATAAAGCCCTTGTGTGTTCATTGCATTTCCAAAAGGAAGACTGCGTTCAACCATTCGTGGCTTGGGTGGTCCTTACCTGGAAGTGGCTGCTGAGGGTCTTGTTAATAATTAGTTTGACTCCTTCTAGCTGCTGCGGAAAGACTTCTAAAAATTGGAGAGTTGGGAAAGAAAATCATTAAAAACCAGACAGTTGGAAAAGCTGCTCATGTTTATTTTTCGGAATTAAAGATGGGTTGCCACTTCCCCATCATGTGGAAGATTAAATCCGTATTTATGAACATTGAAATTCGCTGCAAAAAAAGACAATTGGGCCCATCAGATCTGCTCTTTTCCCCAATTTATTATATATATATATATATATATATATATATATATATATATATATATATATATATATATATATATATATATATATATATATATATATATATATATATATATATATATATATGTGTATCAGTACCGTGTTAGCCGAGCTTCAATAATCAAAAAATAAATAGATGATACCGTTCTGTGGCTAACGAAATGCTTTTATTTGTGCGAGCTTTCGAGATACACTGATCTCTTCTTCCGGCGATGTTACAATGAATGAAGCAAGGATAACTTAAAAACAGTGTCTCTTGGAATGTTATCTGTGCTTGTCCTTCCCCCGGTGTGGATGTGTTTTATGGCTAGAGGTGTCAGTTACCCTTTGACACCTCTAGCCATACAACACATCCACACCAGGGGAAGGACAAGCACAGATAACATTCCAAGAGACACTGTTTTTAAGTTATCCTTGCTTCATTCATTATAACATCGCCGGAAGAAGAGATCAGTGTATCTCGAAAGCTCGCACAAATAAAAGCATTTCGTTAGCCACAGAACAGTATCATCTATTTATTTTTTGATTATATATATATATATATATATATATATATATATATAAAAAAAAATAAAAAAAAATATTCCCATCAATAAAGCTATAGATGGGAGATAGAGATAGATAGGATAGATATACACATATACATACACACACCACAGACAAAAACATACAAATTGCCAATGTCATATGTTAACTTTAAAAGCTCTACCTATAACTCCATGATTCTACCTGAAGCCTTTGTAGAAACAACGTGTGATGTGTTGGGTTGTGATGTGTGAGCACAAGCTGTACACCGGTATATGATTAACACAAGGCCCAATGGTCTCTTTCCAACCTGAAAAAAATTCTTATTGTATTAAGCATTATTTTGTACTGCAATGTTTGTAAAAATGTTTTAAAGCCTAATAAAAATGTTTGAAAAAAATATAAAATAAAAAAAATTACAAAAAAAAGAAGGATTAACACAATGCGCTGCGGATGTTTCTAAATGCTATTTAATGAGCCAAAAACTTAGCGACGTTTCGACCAAAGCGGTCTCACCACTTGAAAAAGACCGCTTTGGTCGAAACATGTGCTAAGTTTTGGGCTCATTAAATAGCATTTAGAAACATCCGCAGTTTCTTGTGTTATTCTTATACCAGTGTATGATTTGGATTTCCAGCAGGACTTCTTTCAACACAAGGGCACCGGTAAATATGAATGCTCTTATGGTGTGCAGTAGTAATCCTCCTTTTGCAATATGAGCAGAAGCTGTTACATGTGATTTTCTGGAATAGCTCAGCTTTCAGTGAGGAGGTCATCTATATTACAGCACCATGGATAGTGCCAGCAGAATGGACGTTATCCATATATTTGTACATCGAGCACAGAACATTCACTGTACAGGACTCACTAAAACAGCTCTGGGATCAACAACATTTTTGGTCAACTGACTAGGGCTCTGTTGCACATCTCCTGTTCCATTCAGTGGCAATGTCCTTGTTACAAAACTCTGCCTACAACCTGATATTGGGAGGAGCATCTGAAGTGGGTGATCCAGTAGCCAGCACCATGTACCTTTTTACATTGGAGAAAATAGGTTGCACGAAAAGTATTCAATGTGCCTGAGAATCACCTTTACTGTAACGTTCTGCTTGCATTGGTAGTACTAGAAATGGCTGTTATAAATGGAATTGCCAAGAATTGCAATAGATCCAATGGGGCCGGTATCATTTCTGCTACACCAACACAGGTCCAAAAGGTTTACCACCAAAACCATCATATAACCCAGTCTTACCTCTTCCATTCTTCTGCCAATTTAACAACCCGTATGACTTTTACATTCAAAATTGGGCAAGACATTCCTATAAATGGATTATGAAGCTTTTCAGGATTTGTGTACTTATCTATAGGTTTCCCAGTGTGTGGTAACCCAAAGATACCCCTAGATCTGTGTGGCCCATTACCTACCTTTACAGTTCTTATGCAGCTCATCAAAGCTTCCTGGGTTTGGTAGAGAGGACTCTTTCCTCTGAGATCTCCAGGACATCGGTGACGCCCTGGCCAGAACATTCCCCATCGTGCCTTGGCCTATTCAATGACCTACGTTTTTTAAAACACCAATTCTGCCGGAGTCCGCCGCGGTCTATTTCTCGCCACTGCCAGGCCGCAGCTGACCACGGTAACCACTTCCCACGCCGCCCCCGCTCTCTGGCTCCCTCAGCAATTTGTAGGAATCCCACATTTTCACACTAGGGGATCCTAATAATTGAGAAACATGGGAGCCAACACCTCTTAAAGCAAGAAGGGAGAGTGATTAAGCCCTGGTTAGAATTAGCAGAGGTTTCCCATGCATTCTGAGGTCACACACTCTGCATGGTAATTAAAGCCCGATTTATTATTGGGGCACCATTCTCATTGTATCTATATATGTGTGTGTGTGTATGTATATTTATATATTATAGATGTGTGCCCACTGATTCTCCACCTTCCCCTATAAACACTGTTAACTCTTGCCCCCCTTAGTGTTTGCCTTCATTGACCCCTTCCCCCAGAAGTAAGAGTTCTGGCTGCTGTCCCTATTTATTCAGCCTCCCTGCTCCTCTGTCCTCTGAATTGGGTGCGGCCATGCTAACTCTTGGCAAGCGTCTTCAGTGACGTCACCGCACCCCGTGGCTCCAGGGGGCGGCCATCTTGGGTAAGGGCAAGCGAGAGGAGGAAGGGAGAGGCGCTGCCATGGCAACGGCTTGCGGCTGCGCTGAGTGGGAGGAACAGGGGGAGAGGCAGCGATTGCTATGTGATTAATTAATTAATACTAATAATGAATGGAAGACGCATAATTCCGCCACCTCTCTCCCGGAGTGTATATGCCACGGATACATGCAAAGCTCCAGAAATACCACGGCTGGGTTGATGACGTCATTTGACCCCCTCGCGCTGTAGGTCACTCACCTCAGACGGGCCGTTTCCGAGACGCCTACGCTGACGTCGCCCGCCGCGATTGGCTGCCCTAGACCAGCCCACCCACCCTCTCTCACTTCCGGGATTGGACGGGCAGGTGGCGGTGGACGTGAGAGGGCGGCCCAGGGTGATAGTGACCACCGGGGGGAGGGAGAGCAGGACGGCGGGAAGGGACCGCCAGTAACCGGAGCTGAACAGGTACAAATCCTTCATCTGCAGGCCCAGGATGATAGTGACCACCGGGGGGGAAGGGAGTGAGTGCAGGGAAAGGGGGAGCAGGGCAGTTGGAAGGCACCTCCAGGAACCCGAGCTGAACAGGTACAAATCCTTCACCTGCAGGCCCACGGTGATGGTGGCCACCGGATGAATTCTCAATGTGCCCCTCACCCCCCTTTTGTTTAGGGGGATTTTTTTAGGGGGCTATTCTCTTGCCCCTAATTTATTGAGGTGGGGGTCGTTAACGCCAGAGGGTTAATCCTGCAGGTTCTTATCATCTTTCATGTTGTCACCCCGTGGTCTCTTCATCCTGTTCCTGCCACAGGTCTCCTTTCAAGGCACTGAGGTGGGAGGGGAGGGGGTCATGTCCCTTCCTGTCCCCAGAGAGACACGTTGGTGATGGCCCAGCAGTGACATGCTGAGGATGGGCAGCCGCAAGAGTCCTGGTCCGTGAGAAGGTGGGTGACCTGATGCTCTGTGACATGTCCTGGGCATTGTTGGAGTTGTTGAAAGATTTAAAGCTGACGTCTGTGCTGTTCGCATCCCCCCCGCCCCCCTTTTTTTCTCTCTCCTGAACTAGGGATCTCTTCCCCCCCCCCCCAGAACTGGTCCGTGTTCCCCCGACTTCCAAGTGACCTCCTGTTACCAAGCAGGTTAGTCCACCAGGCAAGAATACTTGCCCAATGGATGCAAAATGGCTTAGACTCGCTCTGGTGGCCAATAAAGTTGAGACTTTCTGTTGCTGACCAACCAGACATATTGGTAGTTTTTTTTTTTTTTCCCTTTCAAAGAAACCAAAAATGTAAATGTCTTGTGAATTGAGGGGTCAGCGAAGGCGGGTCACTACAGATCAACTCTGAACACCTGGTTTAGGTAAGGTCCAAACAAAGGAAATACTTTTGGGCCGTGGGCTCATGTGGAATGATTACATCTCTCCAGCTAGTCTTGGGGAAGGTGTGTTTAAGATGGTCTGTGTCCTTGGAGTAAAGTTCACGAGCTGAATGGTGCCACTAACATTTTTACTCCAAGGAAAAGATGTGCGTTTATACCGTTTAATCACAGTCCAGTGATTCACATTGGCTACATGTACCTAGTAATACTGTACATCAGGTAGGATTGCATGCCATGCATTTCTTTAACCCAGACTGTGCTTAAAAACCTGTAATACGGCAGGCATACATTTATAGGGCTCCATGTTAAAAGGCATAAGAAGCGAAAGGTGACACTGTGCGCTCATTTACATGTCATTACCCAGAATCCCTGGCTGCAGTGCACACAAGAGATAATGGCGAAAGACAGGGTTGTGGACCTGTCTGACACGTGAATTTGCTAACAAGTGGTATTTTTTATTGGTTATATATTACAGGCAAGGATTGTGTGCACGTTCACTGGTATTCATTAATTACATTTTAATATAAAGATGTCGCAGAACAGGTCAGGGATGTGATCATTATGATTTAGAGATGCGGTTAAGGGAAGACTCGCTGCACTCCTTACCTCTTCCTTTAATTCGATCCCAAATATTCGGAACTGTACTTTAACAAAGAGTGAAATCGAGTCAAATAGTGAGATGCGGAAGCTGAATCGACCACATTCTTTTAGCTATATAACTGAAGTTACTTTAAAATAATGTAGTGATAGAATGTTAAATAGGATAAATTGATCTGTATTTTATTTATATGGTTATTTTAACATTAAAACTTTTCAGAAGTGTCAGAGCTTGAAATCTTTCTGTACATATTTTTCACTCCTGATACACCTGTTTCATAACAAGGCTGCAATGTCGTCTTATCAGCTCATACCTTTGAACTTACTCAAATTTCAGGACAGTTTGGTTCAGTCCTTTTTATAAGCAGAACCCCTGAGCATTCTGGGATTTTATAGCGCTGGCCTTTTTGTGTTCACAAACTTGTAGCCAGATTGTTTTTTTAGGAGTGGCTCAGTGCGTAAAGACACTGACTGGCACTGAGTTTTTGAAGCAGGGGAACCTGGTTCAATTTCCGGTGTCTGCTCCTTGTGAGCTTGGGAAAGAACACATTTACTTCTCAACCCCTGACCTTACACCTGCTGTACAGACCAAAGTTTCTGAATGTCTCTCTGCGATATCATCCTGGATGGCCCTCTGCCGACTTAAACTTAACATGGCAAAAACAGAGCTCCTCATACTTTCTCCCAAACCTGGCCCAACTACCTCCTTCCATATTGCTGTTGGAAGTACAATCATTCACCCAGTAGCCCAAGCACGCTGCTTAGGGGTCACACTCGACTCCTCTCTCACGTTCAAAACGTATCTAAAACCTGTCGCCTTTTCCTCTGCAATATTACAAAGATACACCCTTTCCTCTATTGCTTGACTGCTAAAACTCTGACTCAGGCCCTCATTCTCTCCCGTCTCGATTACTGTAACCTCCTGCTGTCCGGCCTTCCTGCCGCTCACCTGTCTCCCCTACAATCCTAAACGCTGCTGCCACAATCACGGTACTCTTTCCTAAATCTATCTCAGCGTCTCCCCTGCTGAAATCCCTCTCCTGGCTTCTGACAAATCCCGCATCTCATACTCAATTCTCATCCTCACTTTTAAAGCTTTACACTCTTCTGCCCCTCCTTACATCTCAGCCCTAATTTCTCGCTATACACCATCCTGACTCTCGCGTTCTGCTCAAGGATGTCTTCTCTCTACCCCTTTTGTATCTAAAGCCCTAACCCACCTTAAACCTTTCTCATTGACTGCCCCCCACCTCTGGAATGCCCTTCCCCTCAATACCCGACTAGCACCCTCTCTATCCACCTTTAAAACCCACCTTAAGACACACTTGCTTAAAGAAGCATATGAGTAGCACGTGGCTAATTCTATACACGATACATAAAGCTTGGCCCCCTGCAGACGCACTTAACTGAATGCCCTCCTACTGCCTCTGTACGTTCTCCCTACCAATTAGATTGTAAGCTCTTCGAAGCAGTGACTCCTCTTCCGAAATGTTACTTTTATGTCTGAAGCGCTTATTCCCATAATCTGTTATTTGTATTATTTGTTTTATATATTATTGTCAAGTGTATTACTACTGTGAAGTGCTATGTACAGTAATGGTGCTATTTAAATAAAGACAGAGAGACATACAAGTCACTTTATCTCCCTGTGCTTCAGGCACCAAAAACATAGATTGTAAGATTTACGGGGCAGGGACCTGTGCCTGCAAAATGTCTCTGTAAAGCGCTGCGTAAAACTAGCAGCGCTATACAAGAACAAAACATTATTATTATTATTATTATTATTAATAATAATAGATTAGGCAGAACTTAAAATGAGTGGATTCAATTGCTTTGAACAATGAGGGTTTGGCATTTAATATATGGCATGTTGTGTGAAGCTGATGTGGGGTTGTTGTAACAGGAAACAGATTCCAGCTTTGTAAAATAATTAAGTAGAATTAGCTGTTAGTCCAGTCAAACTGCTTGACCTAAGGCCTTGAGCATGGTCAGCGCTTATGCGCTGACCCGTGCTGAGGCGCGCTGCTTTTCGGCAGTGAGCCCCTGCAGCTACAATGAGAGCGGCTTTAGCAGGAGCTCGCTTACGCAAGCGTGCGGAAGCGCAAGTCTTAGCAAAATTTTAAATTCAAGCGCTCCATTCAAGCGCATTCCATTCACCCTGGCCGCAGCCTTAGGAAGAGAAGAACACTCTGGAAAGCTTGTCTTATGAAATCAATTGTTGGTCCAAATAAGAAAGATATCACCTAATAGTGAAGTTCTCACTCTGCACTAAAGGAACTAGAATTGTATTGAATATATTGTTTTTACTCCCATTGGGAAAAAAAAGATTGTGTAAAATTGCAGCCCAGATAATCAGAACCTGACTGCGTAGGTTGATTCTGTAACTCCTTTGCTGCAGGTACAACATTGTCCTGGGACGTTCGGAGCCATGGAGGACAAAAGGAACATCCAGATCATAGAATGGGAGCACCTGGACAAGAAGAAGTTCTATGTCTTCGGGTTCTTCATGACCATGTTGATCCGAGTGAGCGTTTACCCCTTCACCCTCATCCGGACGCGCCTGCAGGTTCAGAAAGGGAAGAGCATGTACAACGGGACCTTCGACGCCTTCCTGAAGATCGTACGTACTGAGGGGGGCGCAGGACTTTACAGGGGCTTCTTGGTCAACACGTTCACTCTGATCTCCGGCCAATGCTACGTCACCACCTACGAACTCACTCGCAAGTACGTGTCAAGGTACAGCAGCAGCAACACGGTCAAGTCGCTGGTGGCCGGCGGCTCTGCCTCGCTGGTGGCCCAGACCATCACCGTCCCCATTGATGTCATCTCCCAGCACCTCATGATGCAGCGGCAGGGAGAAACCATGGGGAGATTCCGGGTGCGGGCCGCAAACGGGAAGCAACCAGTGGTTTTCGGCCAGACCAAGGACATTATCTTTCAGATATTCAGGCTGGACGGACCGAAAGGATTTTACAGGGGTTACGTGGCGTCCCTGCTTACCTACATCCCCAACAGCGCCGTCTGGTGGCCTTTCTATCACTTATACGCAGGTAGGTACAGCGCCACCGCAAATTCCTTTTAAGAACAGTGGATCCCTTCGAAATGTCTTTTCACCTAAGAAAACTCTTTATCCCAAACTCCCCCCGAATATTGTTGTTTCTAAAGCTGTATATTATTTTCCAACCTCCACGTGATGTATATAATAACAAGCACAAGGCAGATGGTCTGTGCTTGAATCATTTGGATCTGTGGTGAGTATTAACCATTGGCCTTTGGTTGGTACACCTACTGATTTATCTTGTTTTGGGGGCTTTGTACCAGTGTCTTCATGTTCTTTGTATTTTTTTTTGTGAGTGCCTGGTCAGTATTGTTTTTTTATTTGATAACCTCATCATTTATTTTAACATGATTACATAACAATTTTTAAAGAAAGTTTAAATATTGCAGAATGTTTTTAGTGAGGCCTCTGTTTGTGAGCTTTCTCTGGATATTGGAGAAAACATTAACATTTCATGCCAAGACTTTTGTGGCGACTCCTCTGTTTGTTGTTACATGGTTATTGATTTGTCTGCAGGGCACCCAATGGTCCAGTATCCAGCACACGCCCTTTGCTTATAAACTTACTGGGGTTCCATTGAACACAGACACCGGTGTCCTACACCATGAAAGTGCCGTCAGCTGCTGCGAGTGATTAGGTCTGTTTTACGCGCTTGGTAACATTGCATTCCTGTGTTTGTTTGTTTTTGTGTCTCTCCTAGAGCAATTATCCCGCCTGACTCCGGACGACTGTCCTCACCTTCTGCTGCAGGCGATAGCTGGACCACTGGCTGCAGCTACGGCCTCCACCATCACCAATCCCATGGACGTTATAAGGGCCCGCGTGCAGGTAAAGCACACCTGTCCTGTTAGGCAGTGGTTAAGAAACACCATCAAATCTTAATTTCCACACGTAGAACTAGTTTGCCATTTCCCTGTAGATGTCATATAATGCACATTTTATAGATAAGTTGTATTGATTAATTTTTATGAGCAAAAGGTCAGTGGTTCTACACAATCCCAGAAAGTGCAGAAGGAGGTAGTTCTGGACTTATGGAAAGGATCACTCAACAGAATCACATGTGATGTTGGTAACCAGCATCAAGACATGTCTTAAACACGTGTACAGTGTCTGGTAGTTTTAAAGATCAACATGCATTTGTAGCTGAGGCAGTAAAATGATATTGTATTACACGTATTATTTGCAAGCAGTAGTAATGTGTAGGTTGGAAGTAATGTATTCCAGTGCATTACAATTACAATGGACTTGCACTATTAGTAGAGGCAAATCCTATTTTTAAGGTCATTTGTGGGATTCTTGTAGCTTTACGTACCCTGCAGAAGTATGTATGTCTTTATTTATATAGCGCCATTAATATACATAGCGCGTCACAGCAGTAATACACGTGACAATCGTATAAATAACAAATAATACAAATAACAGATCATGGGAAGAAGCGCTTCAGATATAAAAGTAACATTTAGAAAGAGGAAGATTTGCTCAGAAGAGCTTACAATCTAACAGTTCAAGCTTTTAAGATCTCCCAAGTTATTCAGCAGACTGTACATCGGGAGAAAACTAGACACGTCTCAAAAGCTTGTGCACAACTAAAAACTAAAGAGCACATTTTCCCCACTACGAGGTATTGCAACCTGCCTATAATTTTCAATGTGAGACGGGTCCAGCAGCGAGAGGGTTAAACAAAATGCCTTGACTCACAGTACGTCTTCCTTGCTATGTTTGCAGGTGGAAGGCAAGAGCTCCATCATCAACACTTTCAGGCAGCTGATGGCAGAGGAAGGGCCGTGGGGTCTCACCAAAGGCCTCTCCGCCCGCATCATTTCTTCCACACCTTCCACCATCGTCATCGTTGTAGGGTACGAGACTCTGAAGAAGCTCAGCATGCGCCCAGAGCTGCTCGACTCAAGACATTGGTGAGGGTAGAGCAGGGAGTATTACACCCATGGGTGGCAGTAACAGCCATCTAAAGGAAAATGATGAGCAGGAGTCCATTGGTGGAATTTGGAATGTCTTTCACTGGAGACTATATATGTGTATATATACACGCACACGTGCGTATGTGTGTTGCATAGTCATAATGATGCGATAGTTCTGTTCTGTGCCCATGTCATAATCAATGACATGTTGCTACTGATCGGAGGTTGGACAATGTGAAAGTCCTTCCCTAGAAGAGCCACTGAAAGCACATGGGAATTAGAAGGTAAACAGTTAAACGCCGCCCAACATTAACTGGATGTACATGATTAAGTGTACACTTTGCATCCTCTCAGTAACTTCACGCATGTGACACCGGAGTCGTCATTATTTTTACCCCCCATTTTCCGGATGAACATTTGGACCGCACCGGCCTTTTTATGGTTTTTATAAAGGAGAGCGCCTTTGCCTTTTTTACACAGGGAGCTGATCAGTTGTTTTAAGTAACTGCCAAATGTGGGGAAGTTTACAGATGTTGGTCGTAAGGTAGCAGGACAGGAAATAATGATACATAGCTGTAACATTGAGTGCGAACGTTTTGTTTTAACTTGGCAGGAACAACAACTTTAAGCAGGTATGTGTTAAAAGACCCAGGTCCTGCTTTCCACTTCCCTAACAGGTTAACAGACGTATATATGAGAAATAGTTTTTTTTTTATTGTTATTTAATTGTATGATATCCCAGAAGTAGACTGCAATCTACTGGGGGATAAATTGGTAATTTGGGGCATCGGGCAGCGAGTCAGAGGGACAATGTCCAACCCGCTTGACCCGTTTGCTAAACAGAATGCTAATATGACCTTTTTTTTTAACTCAAAGCCGTGAGGCTGATTTATTTGTGTGTATGTGTGTACGTACTCCGTGAACACCCGATTAAAAGGTGTTTGGGTTTTTCCGGGTAATGTGGGGGTTTTTTGTGCCTACAATTGGTTGTTTAGTCACTAGAAAGATTGTGTCGGCAAAGGCATTGCCATTTATAGCTGCAGCACAGGTTACATTGTCATTGTAAGAAAGGTTGACAAAATATATACTTCCTTTCCTGTGGACCTACCAGTTGTGCAAATAAAACTCAGAAGGACAGTGTGAAATCACAGGGGCATGTTCCAGCCTCACTAATTAGTTCTGTCAATGACAAGTCTGTGTTATGATCAGACCTGGTAAGGAAAGATGAGCATTGTATTATCGATCATGTGTTAATTATAAAGTGGGTCTCTCTTACAATGGAAGTCTGATTAGGAATGAGTTGCAGAAAAAAATCCTTTGCTGTCAGACGCAGGGGTCAAGAACTTTGGAAGCTGTGGTCAGACAGGGCCACAACACAATGTAGACGGCATATTTGCTGCCCACAATGGTAGTAAACTGTTCAATAAGCTTGTGTAATAAGAAGGTGCCGGTGGTGATATGGATGTGTGTTTTTACTTCTGCTGGGTTTCATTATTTGTTGCAGTGACACCAGGAGAAGCTATATCTACTTTTATTTAAAAATAGGTAGTCTGCTCCATATGGAGCTGGGAATAATCCTTATTAAGAATAGCATCATGGAGACGCTTGGGACTAATTCTATATCCGCACTGATATCCGCTGAAAACGCCCAAACAAGTCCCACACGGATTTTTGGTCAATGTAGAATTACTCCTTTAGGGGTTTATTTTTCAAACTGCTATAGGGCCGATCAAGGGAATTTTCGCACAAACTCGCGTTGCCGGAAACGTGCGTTTTTGTGCGATTGTGCCCAGATTGGCACTGTAAGATGTTTTCACCGCTGCATAAAATATTTCTGCATTCCGGCTTTTAGCACACAAAAGAAACATTTATTTTTCCAAAGTTATTACTTCCATTCATTAATAGTAAATATAAAGGCAGTTACATCAAATGGGTCATATTGTTTTCAAAGAGATTGCGAGTAATTTCTTCTCTCTTTGTACTGGAAACGTCCTTCTCCAGTTAGGATAACACCAGGAGGGGAATCTCTCAGCTGCTAGTATTTATCCGGAAGAGAATCACCTTGTCAGCCTTAACTCTTTAAGTATTATGACTGAACATGGTATTTGTGTTCTTCCGGAACAATCTTATAACTCCTGTCTATCTAACATGTCACACCTCCTTATGCTCCATACAAGGAACTCAAGCTATTATCAGAAATGGTTGCATCTTCTTACCAACAGTTGTTTGTAGCAACTCTGTCACATGCTGGCCTTTAGGCCTCGGCCAGGTAGGGAACGGGCGCGCTGGTGCTCGTGCACTGCGCCCTGCTCGGCCGGGCGATTCGTGGCCGGCTAGGTGCACGTGCGTCTGGGGGCGCGGCCATGACGTCACAGAGCTGGTTTGCCCTCATTGGGCGAACCGCTCGCGTGACGCGCTTGCGGGCAGCAAATTTAAATTTGCTTGCTTGGCAAGCAGCTAAGCGCCAAGCAGGCGTGCCCGCCCACTCACGCTGGCCACAAACATTGTCGCAATGTGTCTCATCGTGGCGAGCGTGAGCGCGCGGCTCAGCGCCACCCTGGTCCAGGCCTTAGGCTACGGCCCCAGTATTAACTGCTGCACGCGCACCTGGCGGGGCGACACGGATAAAAGCCACAATCGACGGTCTGTAGGGGAGCGATGGGGGGAGTGGAGGGCACGGCCATGACGGAGCATATCTGCCCGCCGTACACGTGATCGCAGGACGGGAAGAAAAAATTGTCTTCCCTGCCAGAGTACACGTCATCGCGCCCACACACACGGCCGCTGGGACCTGCCCCATAAAGGGCTGTGGTGGGGTGTGTGGCGCACACATGCCGTAGCGGCCACTGGGGACCTGGCCTAAGATAACCCAAAACAGCTGTAATGTAACTATAAATCTAAGCACCGCTTTTACTTAAAATACGTTACTTGCAACCTTTACTACAGGAGAATCTCTGCTTGTCAGAAGGATTTAAATGTAGCATCTGTTGTCATACCAATTATTTAATTACAAGAGGGGCTGACGGGCACTATCACAGTTTACAGAATAACCCTTGTGCCTTCAATTATGTTCACCTTGGGGTTCACCTTGTACTTTCACAAGTAGCGCGGGAGGTTTTTGAAAGATAAAAAAAAAGACTGCTCAGACACAAGGACCCCTGTTATCACACGAGGAACACACACACAAGGTACCCTGTTATCACACGAGGAACACACACACAAGGAACCCTGTTATCACACGAGGAACACACACACAAGGAACCCTGTTATCACACGAGGAACACACACACAAGGAACCCCCTTATCACACGAGGAACACACACACAAGGAACCCTCTTATCACACGAGGAACACACACACAAGGAACCCTCTTATCACACGAGGTCGGTGACTCTTAACTCATCGACTTGGTATAAATCCGGTTATATGATTTTCAAACTGAAATGTGTTTTATTCAAAATAAGATACAAGTTGCACGTGTTCTGTGGATGAATTGGAACTGTTTAAAGAGCTGGAGTTTGACAGACTGAAAAATACATGACGATTGCAGTATTTTGGGTCTCTGGTTTGCTAAAACTGCACATTTTTATAGGAGGAAGAGAGCAGTATTTTTGAAAAGAGCATAACAGGAAGATGCTTTGTGCTATGTTTTTATAATATGTTACCCCAGATATTAACTGAAGCAGCAATAAGGTTGGCTCTGTGCAATCTCTCAGCTGGCAACAGCGCCCATATTCCAACTACAGATTGTTTGACGTGTCAACAATGCCATGCCAAGGATTGCAAACCATGAATCTTTACCCCCCCACCCCACTCTCCTTTCTTTCATACTGGATTGTGGTCAGGCCCAGAGCTGATCTGTTGCCCCCCTACCTCCTAGAGAATGCCCTTATTCCTGAGTAACAAGTATCTTTGTCCCCTGAGCAAGAATATTTTCCAGGGGGGGACACAATGGCCTTGGGGTGGCTCCGGTGACAATAATTGGGAGATGGGACATCAGGAGATGATTTCTCCTCTCCCCCCCCCCCCCCCCCCATGGTGAAAATGACCTGAAAATTGCAGGGAACCAATTAGGACGTCCACAGAACCCCTGTTGAGAAACAGATTTTGAGTTTTGTGTGTGTCACACCTCAGCAAAGAGGTCACACCAGGATTTATACATTTTATATAATTGATGTAAAATACAGTGGAAATGTACTAAATATTAAAATATGAATGTATATAGTTTGTATGAGAAATTATTAGGAATGGGGCTTGAAATTATACTACCTGGGACTAGTGCTTTTTCTGCCACATTTTAGAGTGTAATTATTTATTGTAATTTAGATATTTATTTATTTTTTGTTTGTATAGCTTTATATAGCACCCACATACTCAGCGCTTAACAAAGACAATACAGGGAATTAAAATACAGTAAGAAAGGAAATGTCTGCCCCGTAGCGTTTACAATCTGAATTGTCTTTGTTTAGGGTTCTGGCTAGTGGTGTACTGAGTACCCGGAAATACCTGGCGTTACCCAGCACATTTCCAGCTACCCGGACCCGGCAACTGAGAAGTTGGCCCGGCGCCGGTTGATACCCGGTATCGGATAATGTCAGGGTAGCTGAAAATAATCTTATTACTTACGTTTCAGCTAGCGACGGACGACATCTAGGACCAGCAGCAGCAGTCCTGTGGTGGTGGCAGCAGCATCGGAAGTGTCTTCAGCCGGCGTGGGACAGCAGGAATCCATTCCGCAGCACAGCAGCAGGTAAGCAGTGTGTGTGTGTGTGTGTGTGTGTGTGTGTGAGCCGGGGAACCACGTAACCGGAGCAGGAGACGGAGTGTTCCTATTGGACAGCCGTCTGTCCAATAGGAACGCTCCGTCTCCTGCTTCCCGGTCACGTGGTTCCCCGGCGGCTCACACACACACTGCTTACCTGCTGTGGAATGGATTCCTGCTGTCCCACGCCGGCTGGAGACACTTCCGATGCTGCCACCACCACAGGACTGCTGCTGCTGGTCCTAGATGTCACCGCCTCCCTGCAGGTAAGTTAGAAAACGGGTAACAGGGTACCCAGCCAAGTAGAACTATTAATTTTGGCTGGGTACCCGTTACCTTTTTTTTTTTCAAAACTCACTACCCGGTCGGTACAACACGAGTTCTGGCACCTTTTTGACTACTAAAACACCACTGCATGTATTTATGTATGTATGTATGTCTTTATTTGTAGAGCGCAATTCATGTATGTAGTGCCTCACAGCAGTAACACACGTGATAATCATAAATACCAAATAATACAAATAACACATAATGGGAAGAAGCACTTCAGACATAAAAGTGACATTTAGGAAAAGGAGTCCCTGCTCCGAATAGCTTGCAATGTAATTGGTAAGTAGGCGAAACGTACAGAGACGGGAGGAGGGTGTTCTGGTAAGTGCGTCTGCAGGGGGCCAAGCTTTATTTAATCAGCCATGGAGCTGCTCGTATGCTTCATTAAGGAGGTCGGTTTGAAGATGGGTCTTAAAGGTGGAGAGAGGGGGTGCTAGTCGGATATATATTTAGTAAATGTTTTACACACACACACACCTTTCCCCCAGTCTGCAAGGGGTAGAGATGCATTCAAATAATAATTCATCCCAAATAAAGAAATGATTACCAGCACCAGAAAAAAAAAAAAGAATCAAATTAAAAAGTGACTTAATACATGACTCCCACCCAGACCTGACATTTCTTCCGGGGTGAAGGTCCATTTGGGGACCGAAATGTCAGTTCTCGGTGGGATTCATGTATTAACAAAGTCACTTTTTAATTTTATTCTACTTTTGCTTTTTTTTTCCCCAAGAAGAATGTGCCCACGCTCACGTATGGATGTGAAACTCGGACCCTAAATGTGAAGATTATTCAGAAGCTTCAGATGATGCAAAGACGTATGGAGAGATGCATGCTGGGTATTCACCGAAGAGAAGGGAAAAAGAATGGGTTTGAGAGCAAACAAGTCAGTGACATCACAGTGGTGGGAAAATGGCGGTGGGCCTGACATCTCGCAAGAAGAAATGACCATAGTTGGACAAATATTGAACTCGTCTGGATTCCAAGCAGGGTTGCCACCACTCCGGGTTTTGACCATGTAACTCCGGGCTACGGTTTACCTAGTAAACCTCAGGGTGGCGGAAGCGGCATCCTTGGCGTTCTCCCGGCATCTCCCCCTACAACTATTGCCAATGGGAAAGCTATGTGACGTAACAGCATCACGTGACGCCTGTTGCCATGACTAGACGCTACGTGACATGCAGTGCTGCATTGCCGTGACACTTAGGTGCCCTGTTGTGGCAACTGATGTCACGTAGCGTCCCATTGTCATGGCAACAGTGCCATTTGCCGCTGCGTAGCAATATTGACGGAGGATGCCGCTGAAAGTAAGTGCTACATTATTTATTTTCCTACCTGATAGGTAGGACTGAAACCAGTTTAAAGCATGCTTCCCTATTCCAGAGCACTGGAGTTAGTTAAGCAGGATAACAGTATCAAAAGCTTTTGCAAAATTGAGGAATGTTGTCCCAGTTCCATTCCACACTGGATCTCATTGCAAACTTTTAGCAGGGTAGTTACGGTGGAGTGTTTGGTGCGAAAACCAGATTGGAATTGGCTAGGGAAATTTGTCTTGGTATAGGAATCGCTTAATTGGGAGTGAACATATTTGTCCATGACTTTGGATAGAATTGGGAGAAGAGAGATTGGCCTGTAGTTTGAGACAGTGTTTTTGTCCCCACTTTTGAAGATTAGGACAACTGGCAGTTTTCCATGTCTTGGGGATATGGCCTGGAGACAGAATAGAGCTGACTATGGAAGCAATTGGGTTGGCAATGGCTGGGGCACCAAGTCTTTGGAACTTAGATTGCAGTAAGTCAGGTCCACATTGGCGCTTAGTTTTAATTTGAGGAGCGCTTGTGTAATCTCTTCAGATACAGGGACAAATTGAAAATTGTGAAAATTGTGCGCAGTGTTGGGAGAGGGTGGGGCTATAGGGGTACTCGCAGAATGAGCTTCGTGTTTGGGTTGTGTTTCGCTAATAAATTAGTAGCACACCCCACAAAGTAATCATTGAATGCATTTGCAATGTCAGTTGGGTTTGTCAGCATAATATCCCCCTTAGTGATATTACTTGGTTGTTGATGGCTTAAAGGCTGGAATATGTTGTTGATAACCTTCCAGAAGTTAGCTGGGTTTGATGTATTCTGGAGGAGATTGTCAGATGATTGTGCTTTTGCATGTCTTGTTTGCCTTGTGCACATGTTCCGCAGGCATCTGTAGTTAAGATCCTTGGTAGTGCTAGTTACTTTGTAGCTTTTCCACAAGGCATCCCTGAACTGATGGGGTTATAAGATCAGGTGTAACCCACGGAAGGTGGGCCTCCCGTACCCTTATTCTGCGTAGTGGAGCATGGGTATCACAGAGTTTTAAGAACTCAGATTGGAAATAGTCGAGCACAGAATCAAGGTCGGGAATTAAATCGATTCTGTGCCAAGGGCAGTTGGTAAGATCTGCCAGAAACTGTTGTGGGTTAAAGTTTCTAAATGTTCTAGTGAGAACTTTAGGGCTTGCTTGGGGTGGTTTAATTTTCCTTACACAGTACACTATTGCATGGTCACTGAAAATGTCAGGAAGGATGCCAGGGGATGGGATTCTGCTGGGATTTGAGGAGAGAATCCAGTCTAGCAAGGAATGGTTGTGCTATTTCAGGTTTGTACGTGTGGGTTGGGAAATGAGTTGCGTTAGGTTAGGTGACTTGAGTTGTATTTGGATTTTGTGGTTTTTAGGGTCGAGCCAATTGTAGTTGAAATCCCCAAGAACTAGCAGCTCACTCTTCTCATTCAGAGAGGAAATGGAGCCAAGAAACTGGGTGCTATCAGTCAGGGACTGTAGAGGGGCTTTAGGGAGGCGGTGAATTCCAGCAACCAAGACGGGCTTATAAAAGGGAGGCAGATCTTGCCAACAAGGATTTCAAAAGAGGGTGGGCTTGGGGGGCAATTTAACAGTGTAAATTGTAAGGTGTCAATGGTAAGACAGGCCAGGCTTTCAGGATATTCCCAGCTCTTTCTCGGTGCAGCGCCTCCATTCCCAGCAGAGCTGGGTGCAGTCCCTGCAGTAAAACCCTCTTGCACTCCCCCTGATAAACTGCAGTAACAGGCAGGAGTATAACAACAGGAACTGGTCTTTATGGAGTACAGCCGTACACATCAACAATGCATTTCCTCTGGTCCCTGGAATAAACCCCTAGGGCTTGAGGCCCCAAAGGTCTATCCTTTGCTCCCCTACTCCCTGGTGGAGTAAGGGGTAACAGCTCCCACTCCCCTGCTGCATTCCTCCACTCGTTCCTCTGAACGCCTCTGGAGGAAGTCTCACACTCTCGCAGACTTCCTTCACTACAAATTTATGCCGTCCTGTTTCAACTGCCCTCTCGCAAGCTAAACAAGCCTACTTTTCTTCACTAATCAACATGCACAAGTCTAACCCACGCCGACTGTTCTCTGTCTTTGATACTCTACTCAAACCACCCTCAGCTGCCTCTCCTTCCTCCATCTCCGCTCAGGACTTTGCTGACTATTTTAAGGAAAAGGTGGAATCCATACGTCAG
The DNA here is from genome assembly GCF_040206685.1 of Ascaphus truei. Taxonomy (NCBI): domain Eukaryota; kingdom Metazoa; phylum Chordata; class Amphibia; order Anura; family Ascaphidae; genus Ascaphus; species Ascaphus truei. Next base: position 39,605,307 of record NC_134489.1, read on the forward strand.
AACATCCCCTCTGTTTCTTCTTCCCATCCTACACCTCTTCCTAACTCTCCTCCTGCCTTCCTTGACTCTTTTTCCACTGTCTCAGAGGAGGGTGTGTCGCTGTTGATCGCCACTTCTCCCTCTACCACTTGCCCTCTTGACCCCATTCCCTCCCATCTCCTAAAACCTCTTGCTCCTACTATAATCCCTACGCTCACACACATTTTTAACTCCTCCCTCTGCTCTGCAACCTTTCCATCCTCCTTCAAACATGCAACAGTCATACCATTACTCAAAAACAGCAAGCTTGACCCTACCTGTCTTTCTAACTATCGACCTGTCTCCCTCCTGCCTTTTGCCTCTAAACTCCTTGAACGTCTTGTATTCTCTCGCTTGCTCCATTTTCTCAACACCTATTCTCTCCTAGACCCTCTACAATCTGGCTTCCGCACTGCTCACTCCATGGAAACAGCCCTCACTAAAATAACTGACGACCTCCATGCTGCCAAAGACAGAGGTCATTACACTCTGCTCATATTACTCGACCTCTCTGCAGCATTTGACACCGTGGACCACCCTCTTCTCCTTCACATTCTCCATACTCTTGGTATTCGGAACAAAGCTCTATCCTGGATCTCATCCTACCTCTCCCATTGTAATTTCAGTGTCTCTTCTGCTAACACCTCCTCCTCTATTGATCTCTCTGTGGGGGTACCCCAGGGCTCTGTCCTGGGACCTCTTCTCTTTTCTCTGTACACTCTCTCTAGGTGACCTAATAACATCTTTTTGGTTTAAATATCATCTCTATGCTGACGACACACAAATATACTTTTCAACACCTGACCTTACACCTGCTATACAGACCAAAGTTTCTGTCTTCTTTCTACCCCCTTTTTATCTAAAGCCCTCTCCCGCCTTAAACCTTTTTCACTGACTGCCCCTCACCTCTGGAATGCCCTTCCCCTCAGTACCCGACTAGCACCCTCTCTATCCACCTTTAAGACCCACCTTAAGACACACTTGCATAAAGAAGCATATGAATAGCACTGTGAATATTCTGAACACATGATACATAAAGCTTGGCCCCCTGCAGACGCACTTACCAGAACTCCCTCCTACTGTCTCTGTACATTCTCCCTACCTACCAATTAGACTGTAAGCTCCTCGGGGCAGGGACTCCTCTTCCTTAATGTTATGTTTATGTCTAAAGCACTTATTGCCATGATCTGTTATTTATATTATCTGTTATTTATTCGATTACCACATGTATTACTACTGTGAAGCGCTATGTACACTTATGGCGCTATATAAATAAAGACATACAATACAATAGCACAATGACCCACTTCCTTGAGGGGAGAAATAACTGACAACCCCCAACTGTCAACTCCATACTGCCCACTCCCCACTGTTACCATGGGCGGGGCTTTGGGTCTCAGCCCCGTGTGGGCGACACCTAGGCTTCAGGCCACACCTCCCCCCCCTCCCCCCCTGTCACTCAAGGAAGCTGCTTACTACAGCAGGGTGTAGATTTAGCCCTAACACTGCCTGCACTGGTCCCAGGGCTTAGGTGTAAGGCTGCGCTTATAGTGACAGCAACATCGCGTCAAAACAAATGCATTGCCGCCACCGCGTGCGACGCGACGGCTTGGTCTCGATCGCTGGAAGTCATCGCTATATGATTTTTCGAGCGACCGCAGCCTGACGTCACTGTTGCCGGCACTATAAGCGCGGCCTTAGGCAGGGCAGATTAGTAGCCAAGGGGATGCATGGCTACACCTAATACTGAAGTACTCATTTATTCTGCACTATCGCAACCGGACTAACATGGCTATTTCCGTTTAATTCTTGTGTATATAGAGATATCTATTATAATGTAATGAAGAAATGGCTGCACTCTCCCCACCCTATTAATGCCTTATAGGGCGTTCGCAGTGCCTGGTAAATAGGATATTAAACACAGTACAGCGCCATCCCAAAATAGAGCATACTAATATATATATATATATATATATATATGTGTGTATATATATATGTGTATATATATATATATGCAGTGGTCGACAAATCACCAAAAAATCTACTCGCCAAACAAAAAAATCTACTCGCCACCTAGTACCAAACGTGTGCTGCTTGGGCCAATAGGAGCTCGCCACGATGTAAAATCTACTCGCCCGGGGCGTGCAAATGTATAGGTTTGTCGAACACTGTATATATGTATATGTATATATATATATGTATATATATATATGTATATATGTATATATATATATATATATATGTATATATGTGTGTGTATATATGTGTGTATATATGTGTGTATATGTGTGTGTGTGTATGTGTATATGTATGTATATATATGTATGTATATATATGTATGTATATATATGTATATGCTTGATATATGTATGTATATATGTATGTATATATATATATATGGAAGTGCTGTATGCTGGGTGACAATGGGGAAAGACAGGGTTGCAGACCTGTCTAAGACATGCAAATGAACATACAGTAATATTTACAGTTGCTTTATGCTTTACTGTGGAGGGTTTTTGTCACTTTTTTTACCCACCATAACCTTAATGACAGTGGTGATTACCTAGTCTAGTCTCAAACCTGCTAGCCATTAAGACCAGCCTCACACTGATGATACCCATCAAGGTTGAAACATGTATGTGAGTAGGTCTAATGGCTTTGCATCTCATCCCAGCCTCTGTTTAAAAGCTGTGTTTAAAACAGCATGCATTGGCTTGAGGATTGGCTTGTGTAATACGAGCTTGAGACAAAAGGTGGCACTGAGTGATCATTTGCATGTCATTTCCCAGAACCCCTTGCTGCAGTGGAAGTGCTGTGTGCTGGGTGACAATGGGGAAAGACAGGGTTGCAGACCTGTCTAAGACATGCAAATGAACATACAGTAATATTTACAGTTGCTTTATGCTTTACTGTGGAGGGTTTTTGTCACTTTTTTCACCCACCATAACCTTAATGACAGTGGTGATTACCTAGTCTAGTCTCAAACCTGCTAGCCATTAAGACCAGCCTCACACTGATGATACCCATCAAGGTTGAAACATGTATGTGAGTAGGTCTAATGGCTTTGCATCTCATCCCAGCCTCTGTTTAAAAGCTGTGTTTAAAACAGCATGCATTGGCTTGAGGATTGGTTTGTGTAATACGAGCTTGAGACAAAAGGTGGCACTGAGTGATCATTTGCATGTCATTTCCCAGAATCCCTTGCTGCAGTGGAAGTGCTGTATGCTGGGTGACAATGGGGAAAGACAGGGTTGCAGACCTGTCTAAGACATGCAAATGAACATACAGTAATATTTACAGTTGCTTTATGTATATATATATATATATATATATATATATATATATATATATATATATATATATATATATATGCATATACAGTGTTCGACAAATCACCCAAAAATCTACTCGCCCAACCCAAAAATCTACTCGCCACCTAGTCCCGCCCCCAACCCCGCCCCCAACCCCGCCCCTAGTCCCGCCCCCAATCCCGCTTTAAAATAAAATATATAAATAAAATACATTTAATAAATTCCTAGTCAGAACAACATTCGTTTTTGACATAAATGTATTTATTGTATTACATTATACTACAATTAGTCCTTGTTACATGTGTGTGTGTAAATGTCGGATCTAGAAATAAAAGCCAGGTGTGAATGACTAGTTTCCTGAACCCCTTAACCAATGTCTGGATGTTCCCGCTTCATAATATCTAAAGCAGCAATCCCACCTGGGATCTTACCTGATCCGCAGTCCCTCAATGTCCAGGTACGCTCATTCCCGCAATGTTATACATTGGAGGGGAGGTGTTCATTACCTGTCTTCTGGGTTAGGGGGGGGTTCCGATGTCTTCCGTGTGAAGCTTGAGCCAGATCTGGAAGAAAGCAGTATAGGGTAGTTAAGATTTCGGTGTAGTATAGGGCAGTTAAGATATATAGGGTAAATAAGAGATCCAGAGTGGGAGTGACAGAGAGAGAGAGTGTGGGGGAGAGGGAGAGAGAGTGTTGGGGAGAGGGAGAGAGAGTGTGGGGGAGAGAGAGTGTGGGGGAGAGAGGGAGAGAGAGTGTGGGGGAGAGAGGGAGAGAGAGTGTGGGGGAGAGAGAGTGTGGGGGAGAGAGGGAGAGAGAGTGTGGGGGAGAGAGGGAGAGAGAGTGTGGGGGAGAGAGAGAGAGAGTGTGGGGGAGAGAGAGAGAGTGGGGGGGAGAGAGAGAGAGAGTGGGGGAGAGAGAGAGAGTGGGGGGGGGAGAGAGTGTGGGGGAGAGGGAGAGAGAGTGTGGGGGAGAGGGAGAGAGAGTGTGGGGGAGAGGGAGAGAGAGTGTGGGGGAGAGGGAGAGAGAGTGTGGGGGAGAGAGAGAGAGAGTGTGGGGGAGAGAGAGAGTGTGGGGGAGAGAGAGAGTGTGGGGGAGAGAGGGAGAGAGAGTGTGGGGGAGAGAGAGAGTGTGGGGGAGAGAGGGAGAGAGAGTGTGGGGGAGAGGGAGAGAGAGTGTGGGGGAGAGAGGGAGAGAGAGTGTGGGGGAGAGAGGGAGAGAGAGTGTGGGGGAGAGAGTGTGGGGGAGAGAGGGAGAGAGATTGTGGGGGAGAGAGAGTGTGGGGGAGAGAGGGAGAGAGAGTGTGGGGGAGAGAGGGAGAGAGAGTGTGGGGGAGAGAGGGAGAGAGAGTGTGGGGGAGAGAGGGAGAGAGAGTGTGGGGGAGAGAGGGAGAGAGAGTGTGGGGGAGAGAGAGAGAGTGTGGGGGGGGGGAGAGAGAGAGTGTGGGGGGAGAGAGAGAGTGGGGGGGAGAGAGAGAGTGGGGGGGAGAGAGAGAGTGTGGGGGAGAGAGAGAGTGTGGGGGAGAGAGAGAGTGTGGGGGAGAGAGAGAGTGTGTGGGGGAGAGAGAGAGTGTGTGGGGGAGAGAGAGAGAGAGAGTGTGGGGGAGAGAGGGAGAGAGAGTGTTGGGGAAAGAGAGAGTGTGGGGGGGGGAGAGAGAGAGTGTGGGGGGGAGAGAGAGAGTGGGGGGGAGAGAGAGAGTGTGGGGGAGAGAGAGAGAGTGTGGGGGAGAGAGAGAGTGTGTGGGGGAGAGAGAGAGAGAGTGTGGGGGAGAGAGGGAGAGAGAGTGTGGGGGAGAGAGGGAGAGAGAGTGTTGGGGAAAGAGAGAGTGTTGGGGAAAGAGAGAGAGAGTGGGGGGGAGAGAGAGAGAGAGTGGGGGGGGGAGAGAGAGAGTGGGGGGGAGAGAGAGAGTGGGGGGGAGAGAGAGAGAGAGAGAGAGAGTGGGGGAGAGAGAGAGTGTGGGGGAGAGAGAGAGAGAGAGAGTGTGGGGGAGAGAGAGAGAGAGTGTGTGGGAGAGAGAGAGTGTGTGGGAGAGAGAGAGTGTGTGGGGGAGAGAGAGCGTGTGGGGGAGAGAGAGAGAGTGTGGGGGGGAGAGAGAGAGTGTGGGGGGGAGACAGAGGAGAGAAACGGTGGGTGACACACACAGAGGGTGGGTGATACACAGAGAGAGAGGCTGGGTGAGTGACTGGCTGGTTGAGTGGTTTGCTGGGTGAGTGGCTGGGTGGGGCAGGGGTGACTGGGTGGGTGAGTGACTGACACTGACTGGGGGTGGGGGGTGACTGACACTGACTGGGGGTGGGGGGTGACTGACACTGACTGGGGGTGGGGGGGTGACTGACACTGACTGGGGTTGGGGGGGTGACTGACACTGACTGGGGGTGGGGGGGTGACTGACACTGACTGGGGGTGGGGGGGTGACTGACTGGGGGTGGGGGGGTGACTGACTGGGGGTGGGGGGGTGACTGACACTGACTGGGGGTGGGGGGGTGACTGACACTGACTGGGGGTGGGGGGGTGACTGACACTGACTGGGGGTGGGGGGTGACTGACACTGACTGGGGTTGGGGTGGTGACTGACTGACTGGGGGTGGGGGGGTGACTGACACTGACTGGGGGTGGGGGGGTGACTGACACTGACTGGGGGTGGGGGGGTGACTGACACTGACTGGGGGTGGGGGGGTGACTGACACTGACTGGGGGTGGGGGGGTGACTGACACTGACTGGGGTTGGGGGGGTGACTGACACTGACTGGGGGTGGGGGGGTGACTGACACTGACTGGGGGTGGGGGGGTGACTGACACTGACTGGGGGTGGGGGGGTGACTGACACTGACTGGGGGTGGGGGGGTGACTGACACTGACTGGGGGTGGGGGGTGACTGACACTGACTGGGGGTGGGGGGTGACTGACACTGACTGGGTGTGGGGGGTGACTGACACTGACTGGGTGTGGGGGGTGACTGACACTGACTGGGGTTGGGGGGTGACTGACACTGACTGGGGTTGGGGGGTGACTGACACTGACTGGGGGGTGACTGACAGGGGGGGGGTGACTGACTGACTGGGGGGAAGGTTACTGACTGGGGGGGTTACTGACTGGGGGGGTTTACTGACTGGGGGGGACCTCTGGTGTCACACACATACACATACTCCCATACACACATACATTCATTCACACACACACACATTCTCACACACACACACACACACACATTCTCACACACACACAGGGGAGGAAAGGCCGCGACCAGCACCACGCAAATCCCCCACCCACCCGCGCCCATCTCCCGCTCGTGTGGGGGGCAGGCCGACATCCCCCCCCCCAATCAGCAGGGTGGGTGGGAGGCACGTGGCGAGGTATCCCCCACTGGGCGCCCCAGGTGACAGTCAGCCCCGCCGTGGCCGCCACTGCCCTGCTCCCCTCGCCGGCATGTCACAGTGCCTGGCCAAGCTGCAGGCTGCTTCTTCCCCCCCAGCCCGCGGCGGCATGATGCTCGTGGCG
>NC_134489.1:39617130-39619630 GCF_040206685.1 Ascaphus truei
TCTTCCACAAAGCTGTGGGCTAACAGTATGATAGCACATACATGATGGAACGGGGCAATAGAGTTCTCCAATAGATCACTATTAGTATATATGATATTGACATATCAGTGAAAGTACATAGGCTCCAATGCCCAAATTAACGTCCAGACTTGGAAGAATAAACATGGTGTGTGGTTTTCTTTTTTGCTGTAATAACGTCAGATGGTCTCCTTCCGGATATTAGTCTTTAAATAAAGACATAAGATGATAAACGTCATGATGATGCATAAATCAGAAATTAGTCCTTCTTGAATGGTTCAAGTAGAGTGTGGAGCAGTGCTGACCAAGACAGCCAAGAGTCTTTATGGAAATATCCAAACGGTGAGGCGATGAGAGTCGTGTATAGTTGGGAACCAGCCATGTAATATGCAAACCCAGGACTCTGTGGATATAAAAACAGGGGTTGGGGAAAGGGAGACAGAGAGAAGTGTATGAGATTCTCATCACTAATTTTGTACTTAAAAAGCCAGGGGATGTCAAAAACATTCAAAGGATGGTCATGGCAGTGTGGTATAGTACAGGATGCCTATATAAACATTGCGAAACCCAGGTAGTCATTAAGACCCCTGGGAATCATTGAATCCATCTGTACAATCCACCTCGACTCCCTGCGTAATAATGCCCTTTCTAAGTCGCCTCCTCTGAGTCCCAAACTTACCCTCTCAATCGCAAATGCTTGTAAGAGGTTAAAGTCTGACATGTGTACCTCAAAGAAATGTCGGGCTACCGAGGTGATTTTCTTAAACGCCTGAAGGTCTTTTGAGGCGTTTTTGATGTTCCTTACATGTTCAAGTATTCTAAACCTTACTTCACGGGTTGTCATCCCTATATAAGGGAGCCCGCAAGGGCAGATGACACAATAAATGACGCCTTTAGATTTGCATCCCAGACAGTCTCTTATTTTAAAGGTATGGTTCTTGGAAGAGTCTGTGAATACCTCTGTCTGATACATATACCGACAGGCAGAACAATTTTTACATTTATAGAAACCCTTTTTTCTCTTAGCTGTTGAGAGGAAAGTTGTTTGTATGGTAGGAACAAAATGACTAGTCACTAGTTTGTTTCTAAGGTTGGGCGATTTGCGACTGCTCATTGTAATTCTGTCGCCTAGGGCTTTTTTAAGATCTGGGTCTGTCATTAGTATCTGCCAATGATTTTGAAGTGTAGTACGTAATTGGCACCATTGTCGGTTATAAGTACCTATGAAGCGGATTTTACAGTCGGCATGGGCTTTGCTTTTAGGATACAATAAAGTGTCTCTGGGGGTAGCTAGAGCTAATTTATAGCCCTTGTCCACATTGCGTTTGCTATACCCTCGCTGGCTGAATCTTTCCCTCATCTCTCCTGCCCTTGTGGAAAAGTCTCTCTCAGAGGAGACATTGCGTCTAAGTCGCAGGAATTCACTTTTAGGGATGCCTCTGATTTGGTGTTCAGGGTGGAAGCTGGATGCGTGAAGTATGGAATTTGTGGCTGTCTTTTTGCGAAAGATGTCAGTATGCAATGTGCCATCAGGACCTATATTGATATAAAGGTCCAAAAATTCTACCTGCGTATTGCTACAGCTAAAGGTGAGTTTGATGTTCATGTTGTTGTGGTTGAGAACATCGACGAAGTCCCTGAACCCCGCGGCGGTACCCCGCCAGAGGATCAGCACATCATCGATGTATCTCAACCACAACAACACGTATTGAGTGAATATAACGTTATCCTCAGAGAACACAACCTCCCGTTCCCACCAGCCCAGGAAGAGGTTGGCATAGGAGGGTGCGCAGGTGGCCCCCATCGCAGTACCTCTTTTCTGCAGATAGTACCTACTCCTGAAGATAAAGTAATTATGAGTGAGAATAAATCTCAATAACTTCAGGATAAGGTCCATCAGTCCAGTGGAGACATTCTGCATGGACAGATAAAATCGTGTGGCGCGCAGACCATCCTCATGATCAATACATGTATAGAGAGACTCCACATCACAAGTCGCCAGAAGAATATTCTCATCGACTGTGATGTGGGCTAAGCGCGCCAACACGTCCATGGTATCTCGAATATAAGATGGTAAAGTCTCCACTGAACATTGCAGAAAAGAGTCTATAAATCTGCAGATGGGTTCGCATAACCCACCTATGCCTGATACTATAGGCCTCCCTGGGGGGTGGGTCGGATCCTTGTGCACTTTCGGCAACAAGTAAAACGTGGGGACTCTAGGAAATTTAGTGATTAAGGCCTGACTATTACGTTCAGTGATATAGTTGTCTAATACTGCTGACCTCAATATGCGGTCGATCTCAGCTTTATAGCGGATAGTGGGGTCTGAGGCAATTTCTGAATAACATGTATGATTTTTTAGTTGTTTGTAAGCTTCTTTTTCATACATCACCTCAGGCCAGATGACTATATTGCCGCCTTTGTCGCTGGGTTTGATGACGATATCCCGCATCTCTTTCAATTCCTTGATCGCCACAGA
>NC_134489.1:39624630-39660063 GCF_040206685.1 Ascaphus truei
TCAATTAAGGTAACCGAGATAAACCTCCTCGGGTGCTATGAGCACCTGATCTTGTAGGTTCATCCCCTTCCTCAGTATCAAACACTGGTCTTGGGGGAATTATTTTATATTCCTGTAAAGGATGACCAAGAATTCATGGAACAGATTAAAGTGCAGCAAGCAGATTAGCCAGTTTGTTTGCAATACATAAATGTAGCGTGTCTTAAAGTGGCAATCCATGCAATATTCTACACATATGTGTTTAAATAAATCAGTTCTGCAGTATTTAATAATACTTACTACATTTTATTTTTTTATTCAACTCTTAATGCCATTTAATGAGGTTTAATATACTGAGCATCCTTTTGATTTCTATAGCAGGCTTTAGCCCACCTCCCCAGCAGTGCAAGATCTGTGTAACACTTTCCTGTTTGTGATCATTTGTTGCCAATATTCCCAGCGGTTTGAGCTGCAAAAATTGAAAAAATAGATAATGTTCCCTTGGTAATATAAGGGTAAATTGTAGCTGCTGAGTTACTGACCTGATCGATTGATTTGAAACTGAAAGGCAGCCATTTAGTGAACCCTGGGAAGCAGGATCTTTGCTGATCGATCACAGGATAACGAATCGATGGGCAGCTTAGGTAATTAGTTTTCAATAAAGGTAATCAAAGGCTGTATGTATGTATGTATAAATAATACAAATTTAAGTGACCCTGAACTGCCTCTAACTTGGTGACGCTATGTAAATACAAGGTTCGGGGTGGGCTGTTTTAAGTCCTTCACTAGTAGGTGTCCTGCTCGTTATTTGAGTATTGAAGGTAAAAATATGAAAATAAGACTTGTTTTGATACGAGGTATGTCAGTGAAAAATATCACATTGCTCATATTTGCAGCGGCCCTGAATCCGCCGGGTAAACGGGAAAATAAGCTGCAACTGATCGGTGTGAACATGTCTTGCTGTTCTAGGATGAGATCCAAGAAATAAAGGATGAGGGGAATTTGGAGGCGCTCTTGGATTCCTTGGATAAGATGGACGAGGAAACCAGAGGCAGAACAGACCTAGCATGGTAAGGTGTCCGTCTGTAGTGCAAAGATTTGCCACACCAGATGTGAATCACAGCGAGTACCATTTAAAGCAGCAGAACATGGTGACGTTTTGTTTATTTTTTTGTAATCTATTTGGAGTAGAGGGGTCTGGGACACTGAGCCGCGTTAATTTCAGCCCCGGGGACCCCCTGCTTCCAGAGATACTTGCCTCAGTAGGCAGTGCCAGTAGCAGCTGCTGCTGGGCTTGTTGGGGTTATCAAAATGGCAGCTGAAATGTCTCGAGGGCCAATAGGAAGCCATGACGTCATCCCTTGCAGCTTCCTATTGGCCCACGTGATGCGGGACATTTAAACTGCAGGGAGATACCGGCATTACCTACGGAGATCTGTATCTCGCGAAGCAGGGGGTCCTGGAACTGAAATAAACACGGCTTTGCTCCGGAGACCCCCTGCTTCAATCCTATTATTTATTTTTGAAACATGTTCTACTCCTTTTTTAAAGCAGCGATCCATGCTGCTCTATGTTTACCCTCCTCTCGCATGAACCCCCACATAACCTGACTTTCTGGTCCCAGCACCAGGCAGAATATGTGCAAGTAGAAAGCATGTAATTGGGAATTGATGTCACAACTTTCTGTTGGAGACCCCGCGGTCATATTTATAGGTTTTTTTTTTGAGGGAAGGGGTGTTGCTGCTTTAACACAAAGGTTATTAAACTGCTGTAAACCTCCAGATGTCGTCTTTGTCGGGAATGCACTGACGCGTTTCTCTGCCACAGGCAGAGACATTGTGTGCAAAATACATCTCGTGCACTGACCCCTGGCAGACGCACTTACCAGAACACCCTCCTACTATCTCTAAGTTCTCCCTAATTACTACTTAAATTGTAAGCTCTGCAGGGCAGAGACCCCCTTTCCTATTGTTACACTCATGGCTGAAGCGCTTATTCCCAATATGTACTATATTAGTATGTTGCGTGTATTACTGCTGTGACGTGCTATATAAATAAAAATATACATATACATACAAATATAGAACATCATTATTTTGTATCTGTGGCAGGTTTTCTTCTTACATATTACAAAGTCCCAATATACTAGTTTTCTCTCCTATTTGTAGGCTTAGCATAGTACTAGCTTTACATAAGTGGGTATAATATTTCCTAACCAACACTATGCCTAAAAACATCCAGGGTGATCGATTTGGCCAATGTGTATATTTAATTCTTCACTTATAGTTCAGCGGTGTTTCTGCCCTGCGGTGAACGCGGGGCTGATTCCTTGCTGGAAGTTCAGCGGTGTTTCTGCCCTGCGGTGAACCAAGGCTGATTCCTTGCTGGAAGTTCAGCGGTGTTTCTGCCCTGCGGTGAACACGGGGCTGATTCCTTGCTGGAAGTTCAGCTGTGTTTCTGCCCTGCGGTGTATGTGGGGATGATTTTCCTTGCTAGGTGCCGACTGACTGATCTCCTGTCCTTGTCAGGCGCCCGAGTGGGGTTCCGGAGGAAGACCTGCGTAGTCACATCGGGCCTTACCTGCTGAAGCAGCGGGATTACCTGCGGAAGGCCCTGAAAGAGAGGCAGGAGGGGAACGCAAAGCTGGCGCAGTCTGTGCTGGCTGGGAGGGAGAGGATAGAAGAGACGCAGAGAGAGATAGAGAAGCGGAAGGAGGCCTGGCAGGTGAGCGGCGTGCACGTTATTATCTCACCGAGCAGAGGAAGATATATAACGGGCAGTCACAGGCCTGCCCAGAGGTTATAGTGCTAAATATACACACACTATGATGGACTTGAGCGTCTCATGACCTGAACACGTTAACCCCTCAATGTCTAAATATGTTGGAATGTGGGTATTGAAGGACCTTGGCTCTAAGTATTCATATCTAACAGTTCTGACCATGAACATCACGGTAGGTTTAAGACATCAGGTAAATCGAAATGATTTAACTATGGTAAATCCCCCAGGTTAAGATGTAAATACCCTGTGTCCCGGACATCACCAAGCATTGCAATGTTTTTAGGCTGGTTTAAAAGCCCTAGCCAGAGCAGTACATGCCGCAGATTAAATATCCGTGTGTTCGTGTGCTTGAGCATATGACTATCTCCCTGTACCTCCAACATAGGTACAGCTTCAGCACAGGTGGCTTAGTGTTAGACTGAGCCACTGATTGAGCCACCTGTGCTGAAGCTGGGATATCTTTAAAACCTGACCTGTTGGTGGCCTTTGAGGACTGGAGAGGAGAATCCCTGTCTTAAAGTATGTTTGATAGAGAGGGAAGCAGCGAGTGTTACAGGCTCACTTCTCTTTTCCAGGCATTGAGTAAAGCGCAGAGGGAGCTGGTTCTGTCCATTCAGGAGCCCAAGTGAGACATGAGGAGGATGTTCAGCACATTCCCAAAGCTTCTCCATGGACCGTGCAGAGATTCCCGTCTCGTGTACCTTTTATCGGACCCATTTGAACACTGCACTTCAAGAGAAGCGGCGTGGGTATAAACATTTAACCCTAGTGCCGCAGGGCGTGAAGGAAATGGAAACCACGTTAGAGAAGGTGTTACTTGGTTGAGTGCTGTCACTTTGTTGCCAAGGTGACATTGTGCTGTTGGAGCCTCATGGATAAAGCAGAGAGTTCCCTTACAGTTGAAATAGTTCATTATTTTGACAGCCAAGTAAAACATTTGAAGTATTGTTAGTTTGTGAAGCATAAAATAAAGCTGTTTGTATACAAAGATATTGGGAGGTTCAGTCTCTGTGCTGCCTCGTAACAGTGATTACAGTCTCAACCCCCTCTCTTTATTTATAAAATGTTTTACCAGGAAGTAAGGTCTTGACCCCGCTGCCTACTACAGCGTCCGCTGTGGCGAACGCTGCAGGGACGAGAGCCCTCCCCTCAATGGCGCCGGGCCCGCTGCGAGGGGGGGCCGCAGTGCTGGGGCGAGAGTTGCTCCTGCTCTCAATAGAATTGAGAGCAGGACTCGTGTCGAGCGATTAGGCACGCCCCCCGGTTGTTCAGCCAATGAGGGCGAACCTGGCGGGTGACGTCATGGCCGCGCCCCCATCACTCCCCCGCCACGCCCCCCCCGGTCTCTCTTCCTGCAGTGAGCTGCAGACCAGGTAATCGGCTGCACGCGCCGCCAATCTCGCGGGCGCGCGTTGCAGCGGAGATACCGGGGCCTTAGCCTAAGACAGTGAGAGCTACCTCTCGTTTTCAAGTATGTCCTGGGCACAGAGTTATGATGACAAATGGTTGCAAATATATGGTTACGTAAAATGAACGGGGTTATACATTATGTACAGGACATAGCATGCACAGTAAGAGATAATATGTTATGGGCGTATGTAACCGTTACAGACCAGATTAAAATGTGAGACAGCTTTAGTTTTGAAAGAACTTAAACTGGTGGTGGATGTGAGAGTCCCAGGTAGACTGTTCCAGTTTTGGGGTGCACGGTAAGAGAAGGAGGAGCGGACGGATACTTTGCTGAACCTTGGGACCATGAACAGTCTTTTGGAGTCAGATCTCAGATAAGTGCTGCATGTGGTAGGGGCGAGGAGCTTGTTCAGATAGGCGGGTAGCTTGCCCAGAAAGTATTTGTAGGCAAGACAGGAAAAATGTACTTTGTGCCTAGGCTCAAGTGATGACCAATCTAGTTCTTTGAGTATTTCACAGTGATGTGTGTTGTAGTTGCATTGGAGGACAAAGCGGGATATTGAGTTGTAGAGGGTATCTAGTTTGCTAAGGTGGGTTTGGGGTGCCATATACTATGTCCCCATAGCCTATAATTGGCATTCGCATCTGCTGTGCGATACTCTGACCAGCTGGCTTAGGATTTGTTCCTATAAAGTACAAATAGTTTGGCATAGGTTTTGGATGTCAGGGTATCAATGTGCATCCCAAATATTAAATGGGAGTCAAACCATATGCACAGATACTTAAAACTAGTGACAGGAGTTAGGATATTATTAGAGTTGGTTCTGATCTGGAGCTCAGTCATTGGAAGCTTTCGAAAATTTAGCCTTGGTCCCACATACCATTGTTACAGTCTTGTCAGTGTTTAAAAACAGTTTGAGACTTGAGAACTGCATTTCCCAAAAACAGTCAGATTGAAGTATGTGTTCAAGGTCGGAGAGGCTAGGGCTGTGTGCATATAAGATTGTGTCATCTGCATACATGTGTATTGAAGCTCCCTTACAAGCTGTAGGAAGGTCATTGATGAACACCGAGAAGAGTAGGGGCCCCAGAACAGAGCCTTGCGGGACACCACAGGTGATATCCAAGGGCAGGAGTGGACTGGCCAGGGAGGAAATTGCCCACCGCTCAAATTTTAAAAAATTGGGCCGGCAGGAAAGAGGAGAAAAGCTGTGTGCGTGCACTTGACATTTCAGCCCGCAGGTGGCACTGCCGAGCTCAGCGGCTTCTTTCCCGGGTTACAGAGAGAGAGAGGGTGTGTGTCACAGCACTCCAGTGTATTAAAAATACAAAAATTAAAACCGTGCAACGTTTCATGCCACTTTAGCCCCTTGACAAAACGCAGGCGCCAGAAATAATCTTTTAGGTGTGCAAGCCTGTGAAGAGTGTGTGTTGTGCTTTTCTGTGTGTACAGAACTTTCTAATTACCAGGGGTTTTCAACTCCTGTCCTCCTCAAGACCCCCCCCCCCCAACAGGTCAGGGTTTCAGGATATCTTTGATTGAACCACCTGTGCTGAAGCAGGGATATCTTGATGGCCTTTTGGAGAGGGGGGGGGGGTGGACTTGGAGTGGAGTTGACAATCCCTGGCCTATCCAGTGGTTCTATGGGTAATGTGAGGGGTGACTAGGTTCAGCATTGCCTCTATATTTAAAAATAAAGTCTGTGCTCTTTGCATTTGGCACAAACAAACATGGACTGAGGTTTTGGGCACAGAGTATGTGGCCTGGCAGGGGCCGTGCTTGGCCTGGCGGTTTCCCCTGGTAATACATGCAAGCCGGGGTTGGAAGGTTCCTCCCGGGCTGACCTCAGAACGGCTCCTGCTGGGTTTGGGGTTTATATCTAACGAGGGCTTGCTGCCTGAACAGAAACCAAACACAGAAAATTGTGATGATCTTGCTGAATTCTTCAACTACGAAAACATGGGCAGGACAGAGCGTGCAGGTGTATGCTTCTATATTAGCTCTTAATGAGGTTACAATATGGGGTCAGAGGAGACGTGAACTGGTCAGTGTGACCTCTGTTCACATCGGGTTTACTATTTAGAGGAAGCGTTACCTCCCGCATTTGCGTTGTTTTGGGAGGTTAGTTATAACCTGTGCAGCCATTTTTTTAAATTTTATATCCAGCTCCAGTCCCACTTTGTTCTTTAGCGAAATACCTTAATCATTTCTCGTCTCCAATTTACACTTTGCTGATCACTCCCAGCTACAAATATGGAAAGATTCCACTCCAGGTGTATAAACTAAAAGAATAAACGCACCAGCTCCCCACGTCCATCATCACAACGGGAGAAGAAGAAATTATTAGGAGTGTATAGGATCCTTCTCTATATCCAATAATACAAAAAGCAAGTCTCCTGAAATCTCTGACTCTAGAAAAGTCCCCTATATACACTCCTACTTTCATTACGCCAAAGCAGTGGTGACCAAGTGCAATTCTCAAGGGCCACCAACAGGGCAGGTTTTCAGGATATCCCTGCTTCAGCAGAGTTTGCTCAGTCTTCAACTGACAAATTCTTCAAAATGAGTCTTTGACTGAGCCAACTGTTGAAGCAGGCTTTTCGACTAAGCCACCTGTGCAGGTATATCGTGAAAACCTGACCTGTTGGTGGCCTTTGAGGATTGGAGTTTCCACCCCTGGGATATACTGAGCAAGTTCAACAAAATACCTGGATATTACACAATAACTTGGTCACGAGAAAGTTTACACGTTGGCATGTTCAGTAGTATTAGCAAAACTGTGATTACATTTCATTGTTATGGGGCCAACAGACGGATCTCATATTCCCGTTATTTTCGTGTCCAGGAAAATAAAAGCGAGGTGGGAACAGGATGACGCAGGAAAGGCAGGGAATGAAAGAAATAAAACGCGCGCGGGAATGTGCGTCTGTTATCGGAGTGTGCGCGACACACCTCCCTCCGATTCCATGTTAAAGCCCCTCTTATAGGGGATATCGCCTTCACAGCCGGAGGGGGACGACGACATTTTTTTAGGTTAATCACAAAAAGGTTAATTGAAAAATACAGTTAGTTAAAATCAGGGGCCTAGTCTTTCTGATTCAGGCCAGCAGGGATATCCGGAAAACCTGACCTGTTGGTGGCCCTTGAGGACTGCAGTTGGCCACACCTGCTCCAAAGCAAATATTACTGTGCGCTGACCCACACATCCCTGCTAGGTAAAGCACGGCATGTCGGTATTCACTGGGAAAGACACTTTTATCCCGCCCCCATCTGCTAACGTGGCTGTGGCCGCCTTTATACTTTTTCGAACCGGGGACATTGAATCCGTCCAGAACCATTTCCCCGCTCGCGGTTTGACCTCTGGCCAGGGCTCGGATCCCCTTCCCGTTAATAACACGGGAGCAGAGGGACACGCGGCAGCACAATTATATCTCCCAATCCGGCTTCCACCACAGAATTACACAGCCGTAAAACTCAGGAAGCGGGGAATCAGCGGGGTTAACTCTATCCCGACAGCAATGTCCGGTGCGCACGCCCCGGTGGCAGAAAATAAGGATCGATATTAAAAAGAAAAGTAATCCCTCAGAACGGGCGGCCGACGCCAGTCCGCGAGGGCCGCCAACAGTTCAGGTTTTCAGGATATCCCTGCTTCAGCACAGGTGGCTCAGTCAGTGGCTCAGTCGAAGAATGAGCCACTGATTGAGTCACCTGTGCTGACACTGGGACTGATTGAGCCACCTGTGCTGTAGTAGGGATATCCTTAAAACCTGACCTGTTGGTGGCCCTTGAGGACTGGAGTCGGCCGCTCCTGGTGTAGAGTAACGAGGTTTCCCAGCTGAGATGTAAAGCCGGCTGTGCCAGGACAATAACGTACCGAACCCTTGTATGTTTGAGATCGCCGTTTCAATTTAACCCTTGATAATCCCAATAAGTGATCGCAGCCTGTGGTGAAGCTACACTTGTCTACAGCCAACACAGCTACCAGAACTTTGCACTAGATCCGGGGCAGCCAACCCCCATCTTCAAGGGCTACCAACAGGTCAGGTTTTGATGATTTCCCTGCTTCAGCACAGGTGGCTCAGTCTTCGACCTTGTGCTAAAGGAGGGATATCATGAAAACCTGACCAGTTGTTGGCTACCCCTGATTTAGAATACGTGTTTGTGTTTTATTTTGTCGCCGGATTCCATGTACAGTATATGCTTTCCATGGAGAAGTTTGAAAACAGTGATGTGTATTATTGGGAATACCTTGATTTTCTGCAACTTGTTTTTCGTTATTAGCATCAGTGTACAGTAGCAAGATATGGGAAGATTAGCCGTCGTTAGCCTTAAAACCCACATCAAATGTACCCACATTTAAAAAGAATCTTGCATTTGACACAGATTAGAAATTTGGTACACAAATATATTATTGCTAGTTCAGTAACCCTAATGAAGAGACTGGCAAATGTTTCTCCAACGTTTGAATACGCCGCAAAAAACGGTTTCCCGTCTTTTCAAACTTATGCAAAATTATCGCAGTTTGGGAAAAATTCCGCCATTCAGGTCTTTTTAAAAAGTTAAAAAAATGTTTGCATAAAAACAAAAAATATCTAGTATTTATTTATTTTCTTTACATATGATAATTTCGCTATAAATTTTTGGTTTAAAAGTTTGATTTGTCTTGTCCGGTAACTGCTAGTTTAAAGATGCACATCCTTTCACACGCTCTTATAATTACATCCAACCTTGAATGAAAGAAAATGCAGCTTTCACTGTTTTTCACTTAAAATGCTAAAAGTCAATGAACACAAGGAGGAGAGACACTGATTTGGTTAGTTTGATACCTAACCATACTCTGTTCAAGTGGATACACACGAAGAGAGAAAAATACCAAGTAATAAAAGGTACAATCCAACTCTACTTAAAAAGGATCTATATTTGCTTTGTTTTTTTTTTTTACCTTGGGGAATGTTCCTCCGTCCGGCTGAACTTCCTTAAACTCGGAAGAAAGTTCCGAAAGGGAACATGGACGATGCAATCAGCTGAAGCTTCCAGCCTGATGATGTCACCGCCCTCACCTGAGCGAGCCAATCGGCAGCGAGGACAAGACAAGCAGGAGGCAGACGGAGAGGAAAGGGATATATTAATAGTCGGGATATTGTAGCCATTCTTAGAAACCAAAAATGTTTCTGTCGCTATTTGGGGGTTTAGATTTGGGGCTGTGTTTGTATCGGTCTGTTCTTTCATATGACAACTTTAGCTCGAAGTTGATTTTGGGTGGGACTGAACCTAGTTGCAGACCAAGCAATATCTTACAAGTGTGTTTTTTAATAAATAGGTTCTGTACTATGAGAAAATGCCTGTAGCATTTATAAAAAAACAACTCAATGACATTTTGAATGTATTATAATGTAACAAGCATTTTTATTTGTTTCTATAGCAACCATTTAAAAAGTCACATCCCCTTCCTCTTCTGTAACAGGCTCCGGCACACCCCTTTTTGAGCCTTGCCCTCTCTCTAGCAGTGCACCAATTGTATCTAGTGACTGCCTGGTCACATGATCTTCCCCACATAACTTTGCATCTTAGGTCCTCTTCTGCTGCACTGACAGCCA
Organism: Ascaphus truei; assembly: GCF_040206685.1. Lineage (NCBI taxonomy): Eukaryota > Metazoa > Chordata > Amphibia > Anura > Ascaphidae > Ascaphus > Ascaphus truei. The sequence continues at coordinate 39,634,399 of NC_134489.1, forward strand.
TTTAGTGAACCCCTGAGCCGAATCTTTCTTATCATTGTGAGGATTGTGTTGATGCGCATATCAAAAGGGAAAAAAACAAAATGAAACAAAAAAAACCCGTCAGCTTGGACTGCTGCTTTAATGTCAAAGGAACTAGCAGCAGACTGCAAAGAGAAATAGTTGCTGATTTTTTTTTACACTTGCGGTGCAGTCCTCTGGCAATCTCCCGGTTAACACTGGTAAAAATGCTGTTTTTCCAAAATGTTGCATGCTCCTCTGGTGCTAAAGTAGTAACATGTTGCACCTCTCTCCCTGTTCTGGGCTTGGGGCCTGTGAATCTGTTTACAGGAAAACCTCAGCATTACATCCATACAAAACTCAATCTTGTGTGGCTTTGCAGCGTGGACGGCAGGATTGATGAGCGGGATATATCCCTGGCTTGGAGCCTGATCCCTCCTCTCCTAAAGGGGGGAATGAGGTCGTGGTCCCATCTCAGCCAAGACAAACGGAGCAGAGGGGTGTATATATATATGTGACCATGCAAAAGGGGACAGACACAGGACAAGAGCCGAGACGACACAGACAGAGAACGAGAACCAGAAAGATACAGCCATGAAGCTTCTTATCCTGGCGCTGCTCCTGGGGCTGGCATTGCTCTGCTTTGGTCGTACAGGTACGGCGTTGAACCCTTTTTGCTGCCAGTACTCATACTCATAGCTTTTTAGAGAACGATACGTTTTGGTTTTAAGGCTGCGATAATCTATTTCACTACATGATCTAATGCAGGGGTAGCCAACTCCAGTCCTCAATGGCTACCAACAGGTCAGGTTTTTGGGATATCCCTGCTTCAGCACAGGTGGCTCAGTCGAAGGCGCAGCCAGATATAGCCACCTGTGCTGAAGCAGGGATATCCTCCAAACCTTAGCTGTTGGTAACACGAGGACTGGAGTTGGCCACCCCAGATTTATTGCAAAGTTCTGGTAGCTGTGTTTGTTTGTAAACAAGTGTAGCTTCGCCACAGGCTGCGATCACCTTTATTGGACTTACCAAGGGTTAAATTGAAACATCAGCAATCTTGAACATTAAAGGGTTTGGTACGTGATTGCCCTGGCACAGCTGGGTAACCTCGTTACTCTACATCAGGGGCGGCCAACTCCAGTCCTCAAGGGCCACCAATAGGTCAGGTTTTAAGGATATCCCTGCTTCAGCACAGGCGGCTCAGTCAAAATGGCAACCACCTGTGCTGAAGCAGGGATATCCCTAACAACTGACCTGTTGGCTACCCCTACTCTACATAACCTGGCTCCACTTGGTTTTGTCACCATTATTTCCTGTCGTCTGTTACCGAGCCTCTGTAATTTCTGCTCTCATCTCTGTTATCTCCCCAGATACTGATAATTCCAACAGCGTCGCCGATGTTCGCAGCTCTGAAGGTTTGCAAAAGTCTTCTTTCTGTCCATCCCAACACAGCACTGGAGCACATTCCACGCTGTACAACACACTGCACCATCAGCCTCAACAGTCCAAGACAGACTCACTGTTGGGCTTTTGCTGCTGGGCATTGGCTATTGTCCTATTGGTATACCCCTTTCATGACTAGAGTGGACCCTCACCCCGCAGGTCCTAGCACGGGCAGGTGGTATGAGTGTTGGGTGCATTTGCTGTTTCCTATAACAGTCTCTCGCTTTCTGCTTACAGCATTCATCTCCAAACAAGACTCTGCCAACGCCTTCGCTAGGAGACACAGACGAAACAACTTGCACAACCGGTAAGTATAAATCTAAAGCGTGGTGCACTCACGGTAACCATGATACATGCCACCGGTGATCAGCAGAAATAGTCCCGCAACAAGGTGGATCCCACCGTAAGAGTATAATAAAGTTGGCACTCAAGTGGTCTCGTAAAAAGAGTCTAAAGATTTATTTTTACAAGACCACTTGAGTGCCAACTTTATTATACCCTTGGACCAACCGGTAAGTATAACACCTGACAAAGGGTTATCGCCGGATAGCGCCAGACTCACTAACCTCCGTACAGGTTAACGCATTACTATTCCGCGGTAACTGCCGTTGACTAAAATAAGTTACGCAGGAAACGCAATGTGTTAACACGTGCCGGAGGTTAGTCAATCTCCCCGTGTGTGTCTGATCTCCGGTATCAGGAGGCGGGACAGTTTACTTCCGGATTACCAGCTCCACCAAGATTCACGTCTGTGTTACAAATGTACTTTTATGCACTGGTCATTTAAATCTCACCTGTGCGGCTCCTGCTACAGCATTTGTTGTTGATGCTTTACTCTCTCCTCAATCTGTCTCAGCGTCTCCCCTGCAGAAATCCCTCTCCTGGCTTCCTCTTAAATCTCATATCACTTACAAAATTCTCCTCCTCACTTTTAAAGCTTTACACTCTTCTGCCCCTCCTTACATCTCAGCCCTAATTTCTCTCTATGCACCGTCCCGACTCTCGCGTTCTGCTCAAGGATGGCTTCTCTCTACCCCCTTTTGTATCTAAAGCCCTCTCCCGCCTTAAACCTTTCTCACTGACTGCCCCCCACCTCTGGAATGCCCTTCCCCTCAGTACCCAACTAGCACCCTCTCTATCCACCTTTAAGACCCACCTTAAAACCCACTTTAACAATGCACATGGGTAGCTCTGTGGCTGATACTATACACTTCTTACACCGTCCGTGGCCCCTTGCAGACGCACTTAGCAGAACACCCGCCTACTGCCTCTGTAAACTCTCCTCACTTATCACTTAGATTGTAAGCTCTTGGGGCAGGGAATCCCTTTTCCTACTGTTTCATGCCTGAAGCGCTTATTCCCATTATGTGTTATAATATTATGTCCCGCGTATTACTGCTGTGACGCGCTATACAAATAAGGATAGAACTACATACAAAAGTAAAGGATGATAATGGTAAGGCAGCTTTCCCGTCACTCGTGTATATTACAGCTTCTACACACATGGTTTGGTTAACCTTCACCTCTTCACCGATAGGTTGTACAGCCAAGCGGTGATATCCCCTCTGGAGTCCAAGAGGGAGGTGTGTGAGCTGAACCCGGACTGCGATGAACTGGCAGATCACATAGGATTCCATGAAGCCTACAGACGCTTCTATGGCGCAGTGTAACCCCGCAGGCGCAGAATACTCGCAGTGTATGTAATGCCTCATACATCCTGATAACCTTGTACCCCCTCCTCCCCCCCCCAGTGTAACCCCGCAGGCGCAGAATACTCGCAGTGTATGTAATGCCTCATACATCCTGATAACCTTGTACCCCCTCTCCTCCCCCCCCCCCAGTGTAACCCCGCAGGCGCAGAATACTCGCAGTGTATGTAATGCCTCATACATCCTGATAACCTTGTACCCCCTCCCCCCCCTGCTTTCTCTGCCACTAACACTCCCTCCTGCGGTCTGTTTCCAAATACAGCAGATAAGCCAAACTGGCCCTGCCCATCCAGTTTATTAACTCAGCTGTCCTTTAATGGGTTGCTGGCTCTGTACTGCCATGTTTGAGTAAGTTGCTTAATGCAGTAGGCTGCTACCCTTAAGGACAATGAAAAGATGTGGGGGGATTGTGATAAGCATGTAGAAGAACATATGTTTTCTTTCTAATTCCCCCCCCCCCCCCCCCCCCCCAAACTAGTTACATGTAACACAGATATCATCTTTATATAGATAGTAATGGCCACTGATTTACAGGAAACCCATGTTGGACCATTTCATAGCTCCGTATAAAGAAAGCGTGCCTGGCAATATACAAGACATAGAGCAGGGGTGGCCAGAACCTGTCCTCACGGGCCATAAACAGGTCCGGTTTTCAGGATATCCCTGCTTTAGCACTGGTGGTGCAGCCATGACTGAGCCACTGATTGCACCACCTATGCCGAAGCAGGGTTACCCTGAAAACCGGGCCTGTTGGTGGCCCAGGAGGACTGGAGTTGGCCCCTCCTGACAAATTAACCCCTTCTCCGCCAGGTGAAGCAGCTCTCTAAGGGTGTCTAGATCAGGGGTCGGGTGAGATCAAGTTGACTAGTAGAATGGGTCAGAAGAGAATAGAAATGTATGGTATGCATGCTTACGCGGTGTGCTGCTGGCCTCCCCGGCAGGGAAGGGGTTAAGAGACCAGGTTTAAGGTCAAACGCTCTTGCGTTGCTTTTGTATATTAAGAAATGATCCACGCGAAGTATCCACCAGTAGTATACCTCTGTGCACAACCTTTTGTTATTCACATGCTTGGTTTCCTCTGGCTGTCCGTATACTCCTCTCGGAGCAGCCCTGACGGGTGACTTAATCCTTTAACTGCTGGAGACTGCAGCGCTTTATTTTAACCCTTTTGCTGCCAGGGAGACCACTTGTCAATCTCCAGCTGCAAAAGGTTTATACTTTCCACAGGATCTGTGTCATTTTAATTAACCCCCTTCCCCAATGCTTTGCAGATTCCTCCAGCGGAGAAGGGGTTAAGCTTGCTACGTGATCAGTGCAGATAATAATTGTCATTTTTTTTGTTGTTCCGCATGTAAGAATTTTGCAAGTATTTGAAACCTGTTTCCTCCGGCGACTTTATAAATCCCGACTTCCTGTAATTACGAGCAAATAAAAATCCCGCGTGAGCATGTTCGCACGTCTCAGACAGGTCGGCAACCCTGCACTACCCTGTTATCTCTTAGCATTCAGTGCTTCCGCTGCAGTCAGGGATTCTGGGTAATGACATGCAAATGAGCACAGTGTAATTACGAGGGAAGAGTTGCTAGTTACAATAAAATAAATAATAAAACGTTTATCGAGTCCTTTCTCTTTTCCTTCCATGTATAGAAGGCATTATTTAAAGGGGGGGGAGGGGGGATGCTCCAGTCCTAACGAGACACCACAGGGCAGGTTTTCAGGATATCCCTGCTTCAGCACAGGTGGTTCAATCAGATGTTCAGTCTTCGTCTGAGCTACCTGTGCTGATGCAGGGATATTCTGAAAACCTGACCTGTTGGTGTCTTGTGAGGACTGGAGTTGCCCACCCCCTGATTTAGAGTATTTATGGGGGTGGGGGGTGGGGGGGGGAAAGAGATATGGTCAGGTGGGTGTGTCAGCTGCCCCATTGTGGGGGACCATCACTGAAAGACATTATGGGGGCAACCCATGGAAATGTGCTGAATTTATTATAAGCAGACTAGCATTTCTTTCTTTTTATTACCAGCACAGTTATAGCCTCAGGGAGAAAATATAAGGGGATATTTGTATCCGTGGCTGATACTATACACCTCATACACCGACCTTGGCCCCTTGCAGACGCACTTACCAGAACGCCCTCCTACTGTCCCTGTAATAAACGGCAGCAAGTTTATGCCGCCACTTAGCGCTGAGCAAAACGTTTTTAAAGTAAATATGAGACTCGTTACCTTCAGCCCAGCTGCATGTATTTGGGCATCTGATCGCTGCTGCTTGTAGGATGTTCCTGATGTGTCCGTTACACGTGCACGAGATATCCTATAAATGGTTAGCGAAGGGACGGTAAAACGATCCAAAAATTATACGCAAACTTACATCAAAAAAAAACGAAGTAAAAAATATCCCCCAACTTGGATTCCTGCTGAACCCTAAAAGGCTAAAAAAATTCTCAGAAATCCCACATTTATCTCCCCAGCGATACCGCGGGAATATGTCAGTGTCAGATGATTTGAATGTTCATATTTCCCAGTTCTCTCGTGTGTTGCCTGTTATCTCGCCACAAGTTGTATAAAGGAGTGTTTATGGAGGTCTACATAAAGCCAACCCTGAAAATAAAGACATCACCCCAAAACCACACGTTTAAAAGGTTTAAGTCCCAGTGTTTTTATTTTGTTTTTCTTAAATCCATTTTTTTCCTATACAATCCATGCGACCATTTTGCAAAATCGCACATTTTCTGCTGCCAAACGAAATAATTATTTAGTGGTTGTGTAACCGCAAGTGCAGGGTTAACCCCTGCCAGACCGGAGTACCGCTCATGTACTGCAGTCACTCAAGGGGTTAAAATGCTAGCAACCTATAAAATGTGTTTCCCCGGTGAGAAATAGCAGTAATGTCACTGGGTTACACAAAGTTCGACTCCTGGAACGCGCTATTTGTGGGAGATCTGAATCCCTGTGATGCATCAATAAAACATGTATAATACAATACTTACGCCACGTACAAGCCATTTTGGATAGGGGGGCCACAGTTTTCCCGGGACACATTTGGCGGTGAACGCCCATGAGCGAAAAAAACCAGGACATTTAAGATAAAAGTCGGGACCCAGGACATCCTAATTTTGGACCTTTAACAAAATACATGTGGCTATTAAATCATCGTGCTGTATACACAGGCACGGAAGCGGTTAATCTTATTTATGTTTTTAGGCCAAAATTAGACAAACGGCTTCTTTACGGGTTGTGTTGTGGCGTTTAATAATGTGTCTGCAAACAAGGTCACAAATGTCACTTGCACCCATACAGGTCAAAAGAGATTTGTGATTGTATTTGGAGGATGCAAGCTCCGAAAACCCAACATCCAATCCTCATTAGTAAGACTTCGCCACCTCAGGAGTAACCCATCCCTTATCCACCTTCATGCTTGGGAGACACACAAAGGGTTTATCCCTTCATATGTTCACACCTCTGTGCTGCTAGTATTGTAATGCAGAGCAGAACGCACAAACCTTACGCCGTTAAAAGCCCTTGTGTTCATGTTTAACACAATACTAGATTACAGCTGTTGTGTTGTATTACATGTATAACCAGTAGCAGCACTTCTGAAATTAATATGAAGATTAAAAGCATAGTATATCCCAGGGGTGAGCAACTCTAGTCCTCAAGGGCCACCAACAGGTCAGGTTTTCATAATATCCCTGCTTTACCACAGATGGCTAAATCAGTGGCTCAGTCTCAGCCACTGATTGAGACACCTGTGCTGAAGCAGGGATATCGTGAAAACCTTACCTGTTGGTGGCCCTTGAGGACTGGAGTTTCCACCCCTGGGATATACTGAGCAAGCTCAACAAAATACCTGGATATTACACAATAACTTGGTCACGAGAAGGTTTACACGTTGGCATGTTCAGTAGTATTAGCAAAACTGTGATTACATTTCATTGTTATGGGGTCAACAGACGGATCTCATATTCCCGTTATTTTCGTGTTCAGGAAAATAAAAGCGAGGTGGGAACAGGACGACGCAGGAAAGGCAGGGAACGAATGAAATAAAACGCACACGGGAATGTGCGTCTGTTATCGGAGTGTGCGCGACACACCTCCCTCCGATTCCATGTTAAAGCCCCTCTTATAGGGGATATCGCCTTCACAGCCGGAGGGGGACGACGTTTCTCAGGTTAATCACAAAAAGTTTAATATAAAAATAGAAAAGTACAGTTAGTTAAATTATTACAAATCTTCATTTACGTGTAAACTGAAGTTAAAAATAACATTCTTCGTTGCGATTAGTATAAAATAAAAACATTCAACAGCGCTCAACGTATTAAAGGCGCGGAACGGAGATGAAACAAAGAGAGACTGATATTGATAACCCAATGGACGGAGTAAAACTCGCGCCGCGCAGATACTTAACCCCTTCTGCTCTCACGTATTTACAGATTAGGAGATTAGCCTTATCCAAAAAGCTGCCTGCCTTTGCAAGGCGTTCCAGCCCCCGCTGGCAGTGTGAGGGTTAATGCTGTGCTCATGCTAAATGGATTAAACCAGGGATGGACCAACTCCAGTGCTCAAGAGCTACCAACCGGTCAGGTTTTCAGGATATCCCTGCTTCAGCACAGGTGGCTCAATCAGTGGCTCAGTCGAAGTAGGTGAACATGGTTCAAATCCCAGTGTCCGTTCCCTGTGACTTTGCGCAAATTACTTTATCTCCCTGTGCCACAGGCACCAAAATTAGATAGTAAGCTCTGCTGGGCAGCGCTGTGTACACACTACCCCATAGTACACTAACTCCCTGCACACAGAGGATGCTGCTGTAGGGAACGACTCTCTCCTGGGTTATTAAGTATGATATTTGGAAGGTTAACCTGTCGGGTTATAATCCTCCTCACACATTATCTGCTGCCGTAAAATCCATGAGAACTACTGATTCTCAAAACCAAGGCAAACAGCAGCAAAACTCAGCGATTAACCTTCGTATACACTACTCACCCTATACCACAAGGGGGCACTAGAGGACCAGCACCCAAAGCAATCCAGAGATTTCATCTCGACACCTCCTCACTCTCCCCCTCCTCGCCACTTCTGGTCCATACTGGTGGAGGGTCTGTCGCTGAAGAAGTCATCAGATCGCTCTCCCTTCTCTCTCCCTCTACCCCTCTCTCCTCCCTCTCCTTTCTCTCTCCTCCCTCTCTCGTAAGTTATATGACCTTAAAGTCCATGGCAACCTACAAATCTACTTACCCAATGTCACGTCAAAATTAACCCCTTCCCCCCTGCCAGAGGGGTCCGCAACGCATTGCTCTTCAATGCAGGCCTCTCTGGCAGGGAAGGGGTTATTAGTGTCCAGCCCAAACAAAGCCTCTTTATTCTGCCCGTGCGGCATAACCGCGCAGCCCCCACTTTGCACACTTACTTTGCACCTTCTCACGTGTCCCGCCAGTAAATGCCACGGATGGAATATGCGCCCATGAAATGCCCCGGCCTGGGTCGCCTAAGGCCGCACTTATAGTGCCGGCGACGCGGCGTCGTGGCAAAACAAATGCATTGTCACCGTCGCGTGCGCTTATAGTAGAAGCGACGGCTTGGTCGCGATCGCTGGAAGTGAATTAGATTTTTCCAGCGACCGCAGCGTGACGTCGCTGTCGCGGGCGAAAACACTATAAGCGCAGCCTAAGACTTTTTCCGATGCACGACGCGGCCATAAATTCGTCCCCAGACAGCAACCTACAGGACAACCTCGATGGAGAGGACCCTGGCTCCTCCTCGGGAAGCGAGCAGAGCACAGTCCTCCAGAGCAATGGAGAATCCAGGAGTTCTCGAATTAACTCTGAATTAACCTAGCTCTTATTAGCACTGAGGCAACATGCCCGAGTGGGTGGGTGGGTTGTCCTGTAATGAAATTGAGGGCAGATTAGAGCCACTCAGTCCCCCCAGTTTCCTGCTGTGAAACCTCAGACGCTATTAGATCCTCTTGTGCAGGGGTGGGCCAACTTCAGACTTCAAGAACCACCTGGTGGGTCTGTCGAAGACTCAGCCACTGATTAAGCCACCTGTGCTGAAGCAGGGATATCCTGAGAGCCTGCCCTGGTGGTGGCCGCGGGGACTGGACTTGCCCACTCCACTCGGCAAGCAGATTCACGTAATGGCGGAGTTTCTAAGCAACCGCGTCCTGCGGGCCAATAGGAAGTCGTGACATCATCAGTTACGGCTTCCTATTGGCCCACGTGACACGGGGGGTCTTTAAAAAGCAGAGAGAGACCGGCACCCTCTTTGGAGGTCTGTTTCTGGAAGCAGGGAGCTGACATTAATGGGGGTTCAGCTCCAAAGACCCCCTGCTTCAATCCTATGTTTAAAAAAAAATTGTACCTCCTTTCATTGTTCCATTATGTCTTTTACATAGTGTGCACGTAATTCACAAGTAGTGCATTATGTCCACACTATTAAAAGGACTTTAATATGCCTATTTGACTACTGATATATTTTTGGGGTCGTGCAGGATCTGGTTCTTATAGCTCCCCACTCCTATAGCTCCCCACTCCTATAGCTCCCCACTCCTATAGCTCCCCACTCCTATAGCTCCCCACTCCTATAGCTCCCCACTCCTATAGCTCCCCACTCCTATAGCTCCCCACTCCTATAGCTCCCCACTCCTATAGCTCCCCACTCCCCTCCTTTCTAACCCAAAAGTCACACACTCCGTGAAAGCCAACTCTTCGTGAACGGACTTGACCCGTTGACCCTTCTGTTCCAGGCTTGCTACTTTCAGGAACGACTTGCTAGGTTGGGACTCACGCACATTAAAAATTAATATTCCGCCACATAAACGAGTAGTGAGTATGACTGCCCATTTCCAACAGCTAAGAGGACGGAGACTCGAGGAACACTTGCGCTGGTTGGAACTGGAGATAAACCTCTTCCCGGTCAGAGGGTTCTGCAAAAGGATCCACGGCCATCCCATATTATCCCCATTTCTGCAAACTAGCGTTCTTTAGGGTCAGCTTGGGCAGCAGGCACTCAGTATAGTTATACACTGCAGCATATTCATTTTTGCAAGGATGGCACTCCGCCCCCAATCCTCTCCCCAACCAACAATGAACTTGGAAGACTTGTGGCTGGAGCTTAGCCGCCCTCCCCAAGGGCTGAAACGTACACTCGGGTAGTGTAGGAAGGAATTGCCATATGGCCAATACGGCAGAGATGGGCCCTGCAGACAGGACAGGCCACCTGCTGTGTCCATGGGGTGGGACTGGGTGGATGGACATCAATGCTCTTTCACTTTGGTGTCTCCGGGGATGTGGCTCTGCAGGATGGAGTTAGCGTGCGGGGACCACAGTAAGGTAGCGGTAAAGAAGCAAATGAGAAGGATGTTCCCTGCCACGGAAGTGACCACCACCGCCACGGTGTTGGAGAGGGAGTCTCCCTGGGTGTGAGTGGACAGCCATGCCTTGCGTAAGGATCGGTCACAGAGGACAGCTTCCATCTGGAAGTGAGTGCCAAGCACAGCGCAGATGTGAAACAGCTGGTGGCTGTGACCTGAGAGACACAGACGGACATGTCAATAACACACGGACATGTCAATAACACACGGACACGTCAACAACACGGGAGCGCCTTCAATTTGAAAGCAAAGGTTCGCTCCTAACATGGCCACTAAACAAATCATTCCCGCTGTCTGCACGGATTACCTCCTTTCATTGTTATGCGGATACAGTTTTCAGTACCTGGGACACAGGGAGATTATAGGCCGACCCCTCATTCATTCGGAGCTTGGGGGTCTCAGATTTTTAGCATCAGCCCCCAAAGGAACGGGGCCATGTTCTGACTATAGGCTGTTCTATAGTTTATAGTGTACTACCCTTCCCACCAACGTGAATTAGCATTCTGTGTCTAGCTGAAGCTGGGCGAATTGGGGAAAGAGGCAAGAGAGAGGAGAGGGAGGGGGAGAGGAGAGCAGAGCGAGAGAGATAGGAGATGAGAGAGAAGAGCGTGTTTGGAGAGAGGAGAGAGAGAAGAGAGAGAAGAGAGGGAGGAGAGGGAGGAGAGGGAGGAGAGGGAGGAGAGGGAGGAGAGGAAGGAGAGGGAGGAGAGGGAGAGAGAAGGGAGAGAGAAGGGAGAGAGAAAGAAGAGGAGAGGGGAGGAGAGAGAAGCAAGGAGTGCCTGCAAGTAGCAAGCAATGCGTGTGACTGCATATACAGTAGATGACAATGTGTCACCTGGCGTGTGACAGCGGCGCCCGCTGCGCACGTTACCGATGTAGTCGAAGCGTCCTGGAGCCAGGCGCTCGGGGAGGTGGGATGCGAACAGAAAGCCGGTGAGCAGAGCGAAGAGGAGGTGGTAGAGGTGCAGGCGGCCGGCCTCGTTCCAGCTGCAGTCATCCCCAAAGCAGAAGGCGAGCTGCAGAACACACACACACACTGCACTGAGACCAGAGAGGACACCCCACTCCGAGGGGGGCAGGAGGGTAACAATGTGTCCAGGGGGGGCCCAGAGACTAGAGAGGACACCCCACTCCGACGGGGGCAGGAGGGTAACAATGTGTCCAGGGGGGGCCCAGAGACTAGAGAGGACACCCCACTCCGAGGGGGGCAGGGGGGTAACAATGTGTCCAGGGGGGGCCCCAGAGAGCACAGCGGACACCCCACTCCGAGGGGGGCAGGAGGGTAACAATGTGTCCAGGGGGGCCCAGAGACTAGAGAGGACACCCCACTCCGAGGGGGGCAGGGGGGTAACAATGTGTCCAGGGGGGCCCCAGAGAGCACAGCGGACACCCCACTCCGAGGGGGGCAGGAGGGTAACAATGTGTCCAGGGGGGCCCAGAGACTAGAGAGGACACCCCACTCCGAGGGGGGCAGGGGGGTAACAATGTGTCCAGGGGGGCCCCAGAGAGCAGAGCGGACACCCCACTCCGAGGGGGGCAGGAGGGTAACAATGTGTCCAGGGGGGCCCCAGAGAGCACAGCGGACACCCCACTCCGAGGGGGGAGGGGGGTAACAATGTGTCCAGGGGGGCCCCAGAGAGCAGAGCGGACACCCCACTCCGAGGGGGGCAGGAGGGTAACAATGTGTCCAGGGGGGCCCCAGAGAGCACAGCGGACACCCCACTCCGAGGGGGGAGGGGGGTAACAATGTGTCCAGGGGGGCCCCAGAGAGCACAGCGGACACCCCACTCCGAGGGGGGCAGGAGGGTAACAATGTGTCCAGGGGGGCCCAGAGAGCAGAGCGGACACCCCACTCCGAGGGGGGCAGGAGGGTAACAATGTGTCCAGGGGGGCCCCAGAGAGCACAGCGGACACCCCACTCCGAGGGGGGAGGGGGGTAACAATGTGTCCAGGGGGGCCCCAGAGAGCACAGCGGACACCCCACTCCGATGGGGGCAGGAGGGTAACAATGTGTCCAGGGGGGCCCCAGAGAGCAGAGCGGACACACCACTCCGAGGGGGGAGGGGGGTAACAATGTGTCCAGGGGGGCCCCAGAGATGAGACCCCACTCCGAGCGGGGCAGGAGGGTAACAAGGTGTCCAGGGTGGCCCCATAGACCAGAGCGGACACCCCACTCCGAGGGGGGCCGGAGGGTAACAAGGTGTCCAGAGCGGCTGGAAGTCGCAGCTTCAGGGGAGAACTATTCCTGACCCCCGAGAAACCCTGTCCCACCCGCCATCCTACGAGAAAGACATGGCTATCAGACCGCAATGAAAGCGGACAGGGGGTTAGAGAGAGAAGTATTAACCCAGGGAGTCTCAACTCCAGTCATCATCAGGACAGGTTTTCAGGCTATCCCTACTTTCAGCACAGGTGGATCAATCAGTGGCTTAAGCCCGGGCCATAGAGGGGTGAGGAGTTCGGAGCCGCGCTGACGCTGAGGCTCGCCTGCTGAAATCTGCGCGATTTCATGCCCATGCAGGCGAGCCAGCGGGCGCGATCGGAGGCGGGGGGAGACTGAGGGAGGCGGGGCAGTGACGTCGCTGGGCCAATCGCCCGCGACGCACTGACGTTGACGTCACGGCGCCGTGACGTTGACGCAGCTCCGCACTGATTGGATGTTTTCAGCCGACAGCGCGCTGAAAAACAGCTTGGCTGTCGGCTGAAAACTCCAGCGCCTCAGCACGCCTGCGGACACTCGCGTGAGCCCCCTCTAAAGGCATCCTCGTGGAGGATGCAGGGGCTCAGCGCGGAGCGTCCGCACGGCTCAGCACGGCCTGTCCGTCTATGGACTTGGCCTTAGTCTCCAACTGAGCCACTGATTGAGCTACGTGTGCTGAAGCAGGGACTGATTGAGCCACATGCGCTGAATCAGGGATATCCTGAAACCCTGAATTGTTTGGGGTGGGGGTCTTGAGGACTGGAGTTGAAAACCCTGTATTAACTTATTCTCTGTGACTACCCCATTTTAAGAGGCACCCCCCCCCCCCCACTCCCATCCATCCCCACCCCCCAGGACAAAAGGGAACTACGGAACGTGGCATGTTTAATGTTACGTGGAGCCGGCAGGACACGTTGTTAAAGAATATCTTGGTGATAAGACTGTTTGCCCCTCCCCGGAGCTACGTCTACGCTGCACGTTTTGCTCCGTCTTTTGTTTGCAAATGTAATTATGAAGCTGTCGTTAATCAAACAGATAAACACAGGCAGCAGATCCGCTGGAATCCCCCCCCCCCATCCCCCCCCCCGCCGCCGGAGGAGCCGGTGACAGTAATGGCGTAAGGCACTGTGACTGACCCTATAAATAAGCGGGATATTATCGAACAGGAATGGGTGCACGAACGCCACGGTGCGCAGGATCTTACTCAGCCACGGCCGCTCCACCTCCAGGAAGCTGCAGAGAACACAAATAGCAGCAGTCAGGGGGGGGGGAGGGGGGGGTGAGATGTGATGTACTGGGGGAGTGAGACGTCATGTACTGGGGGAGTGAGACGTGATGGTGCAGGGGGTGTGAGACGTGATGTACTGGGGGAGTGAGACGTGATGGTACTGGGGGGGTGAGACGTGATGGTACTGGGGGAGTGAGACGTGATGGTACTGGGGGGGTGAGACGTGATGGTACTGGGGGGGTGAGACGTGATGGTACTGGGGGTGTGAGACGTGATGGTACTGGGGGAGTGAGACGTGATGGTACTGGGGGGGTGAGACGTGATGGTACTGGGGGGTGTGAGACGTGATGTACTGGGGGAGTGAGACGTGATGGTGCAGGGGGTGTGAGACGTGATGTACTGGGGGAGTGAGACGTGATGGTACTGGGGGGGTGAGACGTGATGGTACTGGGGGAGTGAGACGTGATGGTACTGGGGGGGTGAGACGTGATGGTACTGGGGGGGTGAGACGTGATGGTACTGGGGGTGTGAGACGTGATGGTACTGGGGGAGTGAGACGTGATGGTACTGGGGGGGTGAGACGTGATGGTACTGGGGGTGTGAGACGTGATGTACTGGGGGAGTGAGACGTGATGGTACTGGGGGGGTGAGACGTGATGGTACTGGGGGGGTGAGACGTGATGGTACTGGGGGGGTGAGACGTGATGGTACTGGGGGGGTGAGACATGATGGTACTGGGGGGGTGAGACGTGATGGTACTGGGTGGGTGAGACGTGATTGTACTGGGGGGTGAGATGTGATTGTACTGGGGGGTGAGATGTGATGTACTGTGGGTGTGAGATGTGATGGTACTGGGGGGGATGTGTTGGTACTGGGGGGGTGAGACGTGATGGTATTGGGGGGGTGAGACGTGATGGTACAGGGGGTGAGACGTGATGGTACTGGGGGGTGAGACGTGATGGTACTGGGGGGTGAGACTTGATGGTACTGGCGGGGTGAGACGTGATGGTACTGGGGGGGTGAGACGTGATGGTACTGGGGGGGTGAGACGTGATGGTACAGGGTGTGAGACGTGATGGTACTGGGGGGTGAGACGTGATGGTACTGGGGGGGTGAGACTTGATGGTACTGGGGGGGGTGAGACGTGATGGTACTGGGGGGTGTGAGACGTGATGGTACTGGGGGGGTGAGACGTGATGGTACTGGGGGGGTGAGACGTGATGGTACTGGGGGGTTGAGACATGATGGTACTGGGGGTGTGAGATGTGATGGTACTGGGGGAGTGAGATGTGATGGTACTGGGGGGGTGAGCGTGATCTGTTGGAAGCGTGTCCGTTATTGGAGCATAATAAAAAATAAAAACAGCTTTACTAAAATAAGGTCAAAACAGCGTCACCCCAATGCTTAACGGGGATAGAGTTTATGGAAATGAGTCACGTGGCCCTACTATTTTTCTTTAAGTCACGTTGGCCAAAGTGGAACAGAAAACCAATATATTGACCCAGTGTCATTGTGTTCTCGTGGGGGTCTTGTTTTTGGAAAGTTTGTATAGATCTGGGGATGGGGGAGCTGGTCTACATCTCTGCATTGAATTCTGCAACCAGATGACCAAGACACGGCTTGCTGGCACCTCCCAGTCATGTGAGACCAGGGAATGCTGGGAAACAGGACATGAGAGGTTCACCGTAGGCACCCCCTCCCCCCCAGCAGTGAATGGGTTAAGAGCCGACGTACCGAGAGTAACAAGAGAGACCGGTGCAGATAAAGGTATTGAAAGCCGCCACGGGTACAAAGTAACGGTGCAGAGTACTGTTGACCCAACGGTCTGGCATGACATACGCTCCGTACGTGAACGCACAGCCTACAAAAGGAGAACACAACGTGTTATCGCCAACAGGTACCGAGAGTCGGGAACCCCACTACAAGCCATAAAAAGAAGAGTCCTACAGGCATCGGGGTGCAGTGCCAACAGCGGAACGTGGTGAAGCACGAGAATGTCAGACTCTTGACAAACCTAGAACGTGGAGTCTCTTGGTGCCAGCCTGATATATTTGCACCCCCTTTTATTTCAGTTTTAATTATTATTATTCCTCATTTTTTTCCACTTTTGAGGAGAATTATGGGGGTACAGAAAAAAGGGAAGAGGGGAGAAACAGAATGAAGAAGTCAAGGTAATGGGTCATTGCATGGGTTTGCTTGTACAAGAGCGTCCGTCGGGGTACAACTCATTATTAGATCGTAGAAGAAGACATTGCTACTTATTTACATTTCTTTAGTCCAGGAGGGGGGGACTCAACTCCAGTCCTCAAGACCCCCCCAAAAGGACATGTTTTCCGGATATCCCAGCTTCAGGATAGGTGGCTCAATCAGTGGCTCAATCAGTGGCTCAAAGACTGAGCCACCTGTGCTGAAGCAGGGATATCCAAAAAAAACTGACCTGTTGAGGGGTCTTAAGCACTCCTGCTTTAGCCCTAAATCTTCTATGAGAGAGAGCAGACCCTATATATCGTTGCATATAGAGCCATGTACCCAATGCTGGTCAGTTCTTATTCCAAGGGTGTAGACCACTTTCTATACCGGCAAGAAGAGGTTTGTCTGGTTCTTTGTTGTATTTTCTGAAATTTTTGTATCTGTCCCTATATTTGATACTATATTTGATACGGTGTTCTTTTACCTGTATATATTTCCAGAACAACTAAGGATTTATATAAAATATAATGCAATGCAATGACTTGAGTGTTCATTCTGTTTTTGGGATGTTCCTTTATTCTGTATTTGGTGATATTAGCTGCAGGGGGGGAATGACGCACGGCCAATGTGTCAATATTATTTGAAATATATTTTTCCCCGTATTGCGACGGGACCAGATGCTGGGAACATATTATCTTTGTTGAAACAAAAGCATGAGGATTTGGCAGCTTCGCGTGGCTTCCGCCTGGAGTCACAGATATGCAGTATCCCACGCGTGCCACTACACTGCATTTTGAAGCCAGGAGAAACTAAGGCTAGGTCCCCGCTGCAGCGCCCGTTATGGCGAGCGCAGCAGGGACAAGAACCGCCCCTCAATCGTGCCGGGCCAGCTAGCTGCCTTTCCCCGCCGCGTTGTGCGAACAGGTTGCGGTG
Organism: Ascaphus truei; assembly: GCF_040206685.1. Lineage (NCBI taxonomy): Eukaryota > Metazoa > Chordata > Amphibia > Anura > Ascaphidae > Ascaphus > Ascaphus truei. The sequence continues at coordinate 39,651,470 of NC_134489.1, forward strand.
AAGACAGGAAATCTGTGCTCCCAACTTGCGACGGGGCGCTGGCCACGCCCCCCCCCCGGCCGTTCTGCCAATGAGGGCGAACCTGCCGAGTGACATCATGGCCGCGCCCCCGCCACGCTCCCCCCTGCAGCTCACCGCAGGCTGGAGATCTCAGCTGCACGCGCCGCAGGCGCGCGTGCAGCGCCGACACCGAGCCTCAGCCTTAAACCCTGGGCGGCATCTCTTGCAGCAAAGAGTTAACACTTTCTGGGCAGACATGTATGTATATCTTTATTTATATAGCGCCGGCAGCTGTATTTGGCGCTTTACAAGAGAGACAATACAGGGAATTATAATGCAATAAGCGCAACAAATAATATCAGACAATAGGAAAGGAAATCCCTGCCCCGGAGAGCTTACAATCTAAGTGGTAAGATGGGAGAGTTACAGAGACAGCAGGTGAGGGAATAAGGGCAGTAGATGGCAGCGCCTGGCCTTGATGGTGGGTAATTGCAGTAGATGGCAGTGCTTGGCCACGATGGTTGGTGGGAGCGACTCTGGGTGTGGGACAGTAGCCAGGAGTCCGGCTATTGGGATGCTTCATGTAAGAGGTGAGTTTTAAGGTTAGTCTTAAAGGTGGGGAGAGAAGGTGCTTGTGGTATACTGCGTGTGAGGGAGTCCCACAGGTAAGGAGCAGTGAGGGGGGAAGGATTATGGTGAGAGACAGCAGTAGAGGTGAAAGGGGTGGAAAGGAGACCGTTATGGGTAGAGCGTTGGAGATGACCAGGGGCATAATGAGAGATCAGCGCTTTTAGGTAGGGAGGAGCAGATAAGGAAGGAAAGGAGGATAATTTTGAGGGTGATCCAAAACTTGATGGGAAGCCAGGAGAGGGATATAAGGAGGAGATGAGCAGAGACTGTTTTGGGAGAAAGTGACATTATTTCAGCAGCAGAATTGTGGACAGATTGCAGAGGAGAAAGTTGGGAGGCAGGGAGGCCTGTTGGCAGTATGTTACAGTAATCCAGACGGGAGAGGATAAGGGCATTAGAGTTAGAGACAGAGGCATTCGAGACACCGTTACAAGACCCCAATTGTTATTTAACCCGAGAGAAAAAAGGGGAAAAAATTCAGCACATACTTGACTTTCAACTCCCCTGCCAGGTAACATGGGGATATCTCATCTAGACGTGTGCCCTTCCAAACCACACATCACACACACCTTACTTACAACTTCCATGTGTTGGCTGGTATTCAAAGTTATCATTAAATGATTTAAGGTGATGTATACCTGCAGATGGAGGGGGGGGGTGCAATCACCTCATCTCCTCCCTCACTAAACCCTCTCTAAGCCTGCCAAGTCTGCCACACACTCCCTTTCCCCATCATCATCATCATCATCATCATTTCAAGCAGTTATCATGTAAACTGAGAAGGTACAGACATACTTTTGCTACATTGTAACTGTGGGGCAAGAGTGGTTCTGTAAATGTGTTTATATTGATTCAGAGGGAGGAGGGGGTATACCATCTTTTATTGGACCAACCAGTAGTTGATATGTTACAGCCTTTCCCACCTCTCAGGGTCCTTCATCAGGTCCGACTCCTACCCTGAGAGGTTCGACAACTTGTAACATATCAACTACCTGTTGGTTCAATAAAAGGTATAATACCCCCTCCTCCCTCTCCCTCCTTGGTTACTACATGGATGGGAAGAACCAACATGCCCTCCCCTCCCCTCCTCCTTTGCCTATTGATTTAGAGGAAGACGTTCTGTACATCCGGGAAGAGCAACATGGATAAACAGGTCACCACCAACAGGGTTATTGTCACAATTACACACAAGCGTATATACAAACCTTATTGCAAGGCCCATGTTATACCCTGCCAAAGGCCACAGGGATGACTTGTGAATTAGTTACTGGAGTCTAAAGTGGCCCATTGCCAGCCCCCTGTGACCTTCTCTCCTTGCGCTTTAGATATCCAGAAAAAAATAGATCGCAAGCTCTTTGAGACAGGAACTCATAACGTCTGTATTGTGCCATGCAAATGCAGCAGGATTCATCTTTCTAAACACGAAGACAGTGGGATGCTGCAGAAGGACAGAACAGCCCCAGTGGTGGGCAGGTAGATGGCGGCCTCTGGTGGTACTTACCCAGGCTGTAGAGGCTCAGGGCTCCGTAGTCAAGGAAATAGCAGATGTGCCGTGCGTGGGTGGACATGCTGCTGAACGTGTGAGCCAAGCTAGAGGTGAAGGGATACAGGCAGATAAGCATCATGTACACCAGGAGAGGCCAGTTATACGACTCCCGGCAGAAGTCCAGGGTGTAGGACAGCAGCAGGAACCTCCACAGGAAATACCTGCAGAAGACAGAGTGATGACAACGACCAAGCCACGAAACGCGTCGGCAGTTATACATCACCATATAGACAGACACAAAATGCTTCTCCGGTATAACTTCAACTTTCAGACATATCGGTCAGTGACCCAAATAAGTGATATCTTTGGTTCTGGAAGAACCCACAAGGGATATTTTAATAGAGACTCATTTGCTGTAAAGACCACCTTTTCTGTCACTTGGAAAGGTTTCATTTGAATGGATTTTTTGTTGAAATGTTAGCAAGGAAAAGACCGATTTACATTACGTTAAGCAGGTGCCAAATCAGGAACGCCAAAAAATAAAGAAAGGATCTATTCTGTGTCTCAAAAAAGTATATTTATACCAATATACTGCATATTGGCTCAGTGAGTAAAGATACTAAGATCACTGGTTCAATTCCCGGTGTCAGCTCCTTGTGACCTTGGGCAAGTCACTTTATCTCCCTGTGCCTCAGGCACATATATGAAATAAAGTTATTATTATTTATCTGAGCTGAGGGTGAGACTTGAACCTGTGACCTTGTGCACGTGACCCCCAGGTAGGGCCCTGTTGGCAAAAAGCAACACAGCGCAGCCTCACCCACCAGGTGGGAAGGAAGTGGGTCCAGATATTCACAGTCTCGTTGGTCATTTGGAAGGAGCTGAGCAGACAGTCCAGCGCCGAGCTCTTGGGGTGACGATAGCCAGACATGATACCATCTTCCCAAAAGACCTGGACACGGGAAAGAATACATCACGCGTGGGTTTGCCCTAAATACAGTTGGGGCGCTCTACCACACCACTTCCTTGGTTTCATGGATACCCATCGGCAGCTGCCACGCTATTCCATCCCCGGGCGACCCATTGTTACCCTGCATGTGGCAGGAAGGGGACAGGTACACATGGGACATTGGCAGACAAGAGACGGAGACAGACGACCACCAAGGGGACAGAGGCAGAAGAGAGCCGAAAAGGGACAAGTAGTGGAGTAAGGAGGGGTTTCGCTGGCTCCTTCATTGCTAGAGAGCCCAAATGCAGGGGTGGCAAAAAATTTTTGTCTGCGCCCCCTGTCTGATCTCCCCCCCTGCTTGCGCCCCCACCCCTTACCTTTTCTCCCACGTTTTCTAACGTCGCGACGTCATGTGACCTCGACGTGTCATTTGACGCCGCGTCGCCAGAAGCCGCTGGAGACAAGGGACCTACAGAGTTCTCGCGCGCTTACCCTGGCATCTAATTTAAATGTTGCGGGGAAGAGCTCAAGGCCTCTGTAAGAGCCCCCCCAGTTTGTGCACCTAATGCACAGATGTATACTCAGGCACGTCACGTGGGCTGTATATTTTGGATATAATCAGACACAAAAGTGAGTAGGTTTACTAGCCAAGTACTTTAACCCCAGCTATTCTGAAAAAGCTGTGTAATGCAGCAGGCAGAAGCTTATAGGAATCCATGTTAAAATGGATGAGAAGCGAAAGGTGACACTTGCATGTCATTACCCAGAATCCCTAGCTGCAGTGGAAGCATTGTATGCTAAGAGATAATGGGGAAGGGCAGGGTTGCAGACCTGCCCGAGACGTGTGAATATGTTCACACGCGGGATTTTTAGTTGCTATATTTTGGATTATATTTTATATGACAGAAGCCTGCTCCCTATGTCTCCAGAGGCCTCTCCAAGCACAACTTCATCTCCAGTGAGGAGCAAAGTCTCATTGAAGAGAGCTGCTGGCTACAAAGGTATATGTTTTCCCACACATTCCACCACTGCTCCTCATTTATTCCCACAGGTTCACGTTAACCCCCCTCCCTACAAGAGATGATGTCTCTCCATTAAACTTCATGGGATGTCCCTCTGCAAGAGTAGGGTTTCTTCTCTCTCTCACCCCACTTATCTGCAAACCTCCCTGTAAGGCAGAGATGCCCGTCTCCTCGTCACTTCTACACTCCAGGCTCGTCCCTGCATCCCACACCCAGTGCACAAACCCTGCCCACGAGCCACGTAGAAGTGCGGACACATTTCTCACGCCGTATAACAGGAGCGGCCAACGCCAGTGCTCAAGATCCCCCAACAGGTCAGGTTTTCAGGCTATCCCTGCTTCAGCACAGGCGGCTCAATCAAAGACTGAGACACTGTATTGAGCCACCTGTGCTGAAGCGGGGATTGATTAAGGCACCTGTGCTGAAGCAGGGATATCCTGAAACCCTGACCTGATGGTGGCCCTGGACAACTGGAGTTGACCAGTCCTGCCTGCAAAGAGATAAACTAATACTTAACCCCTTCATTGCTGGGCCAGAAACCCAATTGCCACATTCAAATAGTATTGAGCGCCTCCTGGACGAAGCAGAGCACATTGCATCTCCGGCATTGAAGAGGTTAATGGCCGGGCAGGGCGGGGACGTGCGATACTCACACGCGGCATCTGATGGACGCTCAGGAGCTGGGGCAGCTTGACCGTCAGCATCTTGAGCCGGAGCAAGTTGCCCGGCGGGCAGCAGGTGTCACGACTTTCTTCCTCAAACCCCCACGCGGGCGCCCCGGCCGGGACCAGACACACGCCCTACAAGACAGGAGGAAATGAGGCAAGCTCCCCGCAGCCACAAACGCAACCTCAACGTGAGGGGAGAGAGGGGAAGTATCGGGAAACCAACCCCAGTGATGAGGCCGGGTGGGGGGGAGGAGAGAGTGGTGTGGGGGGGGGGGGGAGGAGAGAGTGGTGTGGGGGGGGGGGGAGGAGAGAGTGGTGTGGGGGGGGGGGGAGGAGAGAGTGGTGTGGGGGGGGGGGAGGAGAGAGTGGTGTGGGGGGGGGGGGAGGAGAGAGTGGTGTGGGGGGGGGGAGGAGAGAGTGGTGTGGGGGGGGGGGGAGGAGAGAGTGGTGTGGGGGGGGGGGGGAGGAGAGAGTGGTGTGGGGGGGGGGAGGAGAGAGTGGTGTGGGGGGGGGGAGGAGAGAGTGGTGTGGGGGTGGGGGGAGGAGAGAGTGGTGTGGGGGGGGGGGAGGAGAGAGTGGTGTGTGGGGGGGGGGGAGGAGAGAGTGGTGTGGGGGGGGGGGGAGGAGAGAGTGGTGTGGGGGGGGGAGGAGAGAGTGGTGTGTGGGGGGGGGGAGGAGAGAGTGGTGTGTGGGGGGGGGGGAGGAGAGAGTGGTGTGTGGGGGGGGGGAGGAGAGAGTGGTGTGTGGGGGGGGGGGAGAGAGAGTGTGTGTGGGGGGGGGGGAGGAGAGAGTGGTGTGGGGGGGGGGGGAGGAGAGAGTGGTGTGGGGGGGGGGGAGGAGAGAGTGGTGTGGGGGGGGGAGGAGAGAGTGGTGTGGGGGGGGGAGGAGAGAGTGGTGTGGGGGGGGGGGAGGAGAGAGTGGTGTGGGGGGGGGGAGGAGAGAGTGGTGTGGGGGGGGGAGGAGAGAGTGGTGTGGGGGGGGGAGGAGAGAGTGGTGTGGGGGGGGAGGAGAGAGTGGTGTGTGGGGGGGGAGGAGAGAGTGGTGTGGGGGGGGGAGGAGAGAGTGGTGTGGGGGGGGGGGAGGAGAGAGTGGTGTGGGGGGGGGAGAGAGAGTGGTGTGGGGGGGGGGAGGAGAGAGTGGTGTGGGGGGGGGGAGGAGAGAGTGGTGTGGGGGGGGGGAGGAGAGAGTGGTGTGGGGGGGGGGAGGAGAGAGTGGTGTGGGGGGGGGAGAGAGAGTGGTGTGGGGGGGGGGGGAGGTGGTGTGGTGGGGGGGGGGAGGAGAGAGTGGTGGGGGGGGGGTGGAGAGAGTGGTGTGGGGGGGGAGGAGAGAGTGGTGTGGGGGGGGGGAGGGTGAGTGGTGTGGGGGGGGGGGAGGAGGTGGTGTGGGGGGGGGAGGAGAGGTGGTGTGGGGGGGGGGGGAGAGAGTGGTGTGGGGGGGGGGGGGAGTAGTGGTGTGGGGGGGGGGAGATAGTGGTGTGGGGGGGGGGGAGAAGTGGTGTGGGGGGGGGGAGTTGGGGGGGGGGGGGAGTGGTGTGGGGGGGGGGGAGAAAGTGGTGTGGGGGGGGGGGGAGAAAGTGGTGGTTGGGGGGGGGGGAGAAGTGGTGTGGGGGGGGGGGGAGAAGTGGTGTGGGGGGGGGGGAGTGGTGTTGGGGGGGGGGGGGGAAGTGGTGTGGGGGGGGGGGGTGGTGTGGGGGGGGGGGGAAGTGGTGTTGGGGGGGGGGGGGAAGTGGTGTGGGGGGGGGGGGAAGTGGTGTGGGGGGGGGGGTGGTGTGGGGGGGGGGGAGAAGTGGTGTGGGGGGGGGGGGAAGTGGTGTGGGGGGGGGGGAAGTGTTGTGGGGGGGGGGGAGAATTGGTGTGGGGGGGGGGGGAAGTGGTGTGGGGGGGGGGGGAAGTGGTGTGGGGGGGGGGGGGAAGTGGTGTGGGGGTGGGGGGGGAGTGGTGTGGGGGGGGGGGAGTGGTGTGGGGGGGGGGGGGTTGTGGTGTTGGGGGGGGGGGAGTGGTGTGGGGGGGGGGGGGGTGGTGTGGGGGGGGGGGGGAAGTGGTGTGGGGGGGGGGGAGTGGTGTGGGGGGGGGGGGAGTGGTGTGGGGGGGGGGGGGTGTTGTGGGGGTGGGTGTTGGGGGGGGGGGGTGGTGGTGTGGGGGGGGGGTTTTGGGGGGGGGGGGGTGGTGTTGTGGGGGGGGGGGGGTGGTGTTTGGGGGGGGGGTTTGGGGGGGGGGGTGGTGTTTGGGGGGGGGGGGGGGGTGGTTTGGGGGGGGGGGTGTTTGGGGGGGGGGGGGTGGTTTGGGGGGGGGGGGGTGGTGTTGGGGGGGGGGGTGTGTTTGGGGGGGGGGGGGGTTTTGGTGGGTTTTGGGGGGGGGGGGGTGGTGTTGGGGGGGGGGGGTTGGGGGGGGTGGTGTTTGGGGGGGGGGGGGTGGTTTTGGGGGGGGGGGGGGGTGTTTGGGGGGGGGGGGGGTGTTTGGGGGGGGGGGGGTGTTTGGGGGGGGGGGGTGTGGTTTGGGGGGGGGGGGGTGGTGTTTGGGGGGGGGGGGGTTTGGGGGTGGGGGGGGTTTTGGGGGGGGGGGTGTGTGGGGGGGGGGGTGGTGTTGGGGGGGGGGGGGGGGTTTGGGGGGGGGGGGGGGTGTTTGGGGGGGGGGGGGTTTTGTGGGGGGGGGGGGTGGGGGGTTTGGGGGGGGGGGGGGGGGGTGTTTGGGGGGGTGGGGGGTGTTGGGGGGGGGGTGTTGTGGGTGGTTTGGGGGGGGGGGTTTGGGGGGGGTTTTGGGGGGGGTTTTGGGGGGGGGGGGGTTTTGGGGGGGGGGGGGTGGTTTGGGGGGGGGGGGGTGGTTTGGGGGGGGGGGGGGTGGTTGGGGGGGGGGGGGTTTGGGGGGGGGGGTGTGGGGGGGGGGTGGTTTGGGGGGGGGGGGGTGTTTGGGGGGGGGGTGGTTTGGGGGGGGGGGGGTGTTGTGGGGGGGGGGGGGGGTTGTGGTTTGGGGGGGGGGGGGGGGAGTGGTGTTGGGGGGTGGGGGGGGGTGGTGTTGGGGGGGGGGGGGTGGTTTGGGGGGGGGGGGGTGGTGTTTGGGGGGGGGGGGGGGGTGTTTGGGGGTGGGTGTTTGGGGGGGGGGGGGGGTGGTGTTGGGGGGGGGGGGGGTGTGGTTTGGGGGGGGGGGGGTGGTGTTGGGGGGGGGGGGGGGTGTTGGGTGGGGGGGGGGGGTGGTGTTTGGGGGGGGGGGGGAGTGGTTTGGGGGTGGGGGGGGGTGATTTGGGTGGGGGGGGGGGGTGTTTGGGGTGTGGGGGGGGGGGAGTTAGGTGGTGTGGGGGGGGGGAGAAAGTGGTGTGGGGGGGGGGTGTTTGGGGGGGGGGGGTGGTGTTGGGGGGGGGGGGGGGGTGGTTTGGGGGGGGGGGGGGGGGTGTTTGGGGGTGGGGGGGGGGGTTTTGGGGGGGGGGGGGGGGGGTGTTTGGGGGGGGGTTTTGGGGGGGGGGGGGTGTTTGGGGGGGGGGGGGTGTTTGGGGGGGGTTGGGGGGGTTTTGGGGGGGGGGGGGTGTTTGGGGGGGGGGGGGGGTGTTGGGGGGGGGGGGTGTTTGGGGGGGGGGGGGGGGGGTGTTTGGGGGGGGGGGGGGGTGTTTGGGGGTGGGGGGGTTTTGGGGGGGGGGGGTTTTGGGGGGGGTTGGGGGGGGTGTTTGGGGGGGGGGGGGGTTTTGGGGGGGGGGGGGTGTTTGGGGGGGGGGGGGGGGTTTGGGGGGGGGGGTTTTGGGGGGGGGGGGGTGGGTGTGGGGGGGGGGGGGGGTTTGGTGGGGGGGGGGGGGTGTTTGGGGGGGGGGGGGGGGGGTGTTTGGGGGGGGGGGGTGTTTGGGGGGGGGGGGGG
>NC_134489.1:39660263-39662763 GCF_040206685.1 Ascaphus truei
CTCTTGGTGTGCAGCACCTTGGCCTCCGGCTCGCTGTCGGCGGCTCCCTGGCTCATGGCTCCGGTCTTCAGTCACAGGCCGCAGCCCCCCCAGCTCCCCTCCTCCGTGTCCGCCATGTCTGTCCGTACGCAAAGCTCGCGAGAGCCGCACGGGAGCGCGCACTGAGGAAAGGGGGGGACCAGCGGGGACGCGGGAGGCGGGAGCGCGCATTGAGTAAAGTGGGGGGGGGACCAGCGGGACGCGGGAGACGGGAGCGCGCATTGACGAAAGTGGGGGGCGCGGGAGACGGAAGCGCGCGCGGAAGAGAATGAACGGGTCGGGAGGGACGGGAGGCGCGCGCGCGCGGAAAGGGAACGCGAGATGCGTGCGCGCTCCCGCCAGATAATCTCTTTATTAGACACTGCTGTTATATATATCTACATATAATATTATTATTATTGTTATTGAGACACACTGATATATATATTATTATTACTGCGCACAGACATAGCTATGTATATATTATTGTTATATTAATTATTATTATTCAGCAAGAGACCTACATATAATGTTTTATTGTTATATTATTACTATATTATTATTATTATTATTATTATTATTATTCAGCAAGACACACTGCTATATATATGTTCATTTGCATGTCTTAGACAGGTCTGCAACCCTGTCTTTCCCCATTGTCGCCCAGCATACAGCGCTTCCACTGCAGCAAGGGATTCTGGGAAATGACATGCAAATGAGCACTCAGTGCCACCTTTTTTCTCAAGCTCGTATTACACAAGCAAATCCTCAAGCCAATGCATGCTGTTTTAAACACAGCTTTTAGACAGAGGCTGGGATGAGATGCAAAGCCATTAAACCCACTCACACACATATATATATATATATATATATATATATATATATATATATATATATAAGGCGGGGTTGCAGACCTGCCTAAGACATGCAGATGAGCATACAGCTATATTCGTGTGTATATATATATATATATACACACACACAACACAGTGTTCGACAAACCTATACATTTTCTCGCCCCGGGCGAGTGGATTTAACATCGTGGCGAGCTCCTATTGGCCCAAGCAGCACACGTTTGGTACTAGGTGGCGAGTAGATTTTTTGGTGATTTGTCAACCACTGTATATATATATATATACAGTGCTCGACAAACCCGGTCGCCAACTCGCCAGCTGCGATCGGAAATTGGCTCGTGGCCAGTAACATTTCCCCTGCTCTGCAAAAAAAAAAAAAAATCCCCTGCTCGGAAAAAATAAATAAAAAAATTCCTCTAGCTGATTGGCTGTGACGCGGGATGGAGCTGCCAGGACTTAAAACTGCCCTTCCTTCTCTGCACGGAGGAGAGGTGTGTGCGTGCGTCTGCTCCTCCTCCTCCTTTATACTGAATATCCTCCTGTATAATTGTGTCAGCTCCTGCACTGATCCGGTCATGGAGGATTTTGGACAGATGTGGAGGTGGGTGGAATGAAATGCAATTTAAATACACTGTTTCTCCTTCCCCCACTGTTCCCGCTGCCCGCACGGGCTGGAAGGTAATGGCGCGGGTGTTTCTCCTTCCCCCCCCTCTCCCGCTGCCCGCGCGGGCTGGAAGGTAATGGCGCTGGTGATTTTCCTTTCCCCCCCCTCTCCCGCTGACCCGCGCGGGCTGGGAGGTAATGGCGCTGGTGATTTTCCTTCCCCCCCCCCCTCTCTCCCCTCTACCCGCGCGGGCTGGAAGGTAATGGCGCTGGTGATTTTCCTTCCCCCCCCTCTCCCGCTACCGCGCGGCGGTCCTGGAAGGTAATGGCGCGGGTGATTTTCCTTCCCCCCCCCCTCTCCCGCTGCCCGCGCGGGCTGGAAGGTAATGGCGCTGGTGATTTTCCTTCCCCCCCCCTCTCCCGCTACCCGCGCGGTCTGGAAGGTAATGGCGCTGGTGATTTTCCTTCCCCCCCCCTCTCCCGCTACCCGCGCGTTCTGGAAGGTAATGGCGCTGGTGATTTTCCTTCCCCCCCCCCTCTCCCGCTACCCGCGCGGTCTGGAAGGTAACGGCGCTGGTGATTTTCCTTCCCCCCCCCTCTCCCGCTACCCGCGCGGTCTGGAAGGTAATGGCGCTGGTGATTTTCCTTCCGCCCCCCCCTCTCCCGCTACCCGCGCGGTCTGGAAGGTAATGGCGCTGGTGATTTTCTTCCCCCCCCCCTCTCACCGCTGGCCCGCGCGGGCTGGAAGGTCATGGCGCGGGTGTTTCTCCTTACCACCACTGCCCGCGCGGGCTGGAAGGTAACGGCGCTGGTGATTTTCCTTCCCCCCCTCTCCCGCTACCCGCGCGGGCTGGAAGGTAACGGCGCTGGTGATTTTCCTTCCCCCCCCTCTCCCGCTACCCCGCGCGGTCTGGAAGGTAATGGCGCTGGTGATTTTCCTTCCCCCACTGCTCCTGCTGCCCACGCGGGTCGGGAGATACTGTAGTTGGCGGGGGTGTTTCTCCCCTCCCTCCTGTGTGTGTTCC
>NC_134489.1:39667763-39690218 GCF_040206685.1 Ascaphus truei
TCCCTCCTTTCCCTCTCCCCCCCTCCTTTCCCTCTCTCCTCCCCCCCTTCCTTTCCCTCTCTCCCCCCCCTCCTTTCCCTCTCTCTCCTCCCCCCCCTTTCCCTCTCTCCTCCCCCCTCCTTTCCCTCTCTCCCTCCTTTCCCTCTCCCCCCCTCCTTTCCCTCTCTCCCTCCTTCCTCCCTCCCCCCCCTCCTTTCCCTCTCTCCTCCCCCCTCCTTTCCCTCTCTCCTCCCCCCCTCCTTTGGCCTCTCTCCTCCCCCCCTCCTTTGCCTCTCTCCCCCCCCCCCTCCTTTGCCTCTCTCCCCCCCCCTCCTTTGCCTCTCTCCCCCCCCTCCTTTGCCTCTCTCCTCCCCCCTCCTTTGCCTCTCTCCTCCCCCCCCTCCTTTGCCTCTCCTCCCCCCCCTCCTTTGCCTCTCCTCCCCCCTCCTTTGCCTCTCTCCTCCCCCCCTCCTTTGCCTCTCTCCTCCCCCCTCCTTTGCCTCTCTCCTCCCCCTCCTTTCTCTCTTTTCTTCCCCCATCCTCTCTCTCCTCCCCCCCATCCTTTCCCCTCTCTATTCCCCCAAATCCTTTCCTTCTCTATTCCCCCAAATCCTTTCCCTCTTCTCCCCCCCCCCCCTCACCCCCAATGTAAGCACGAAACGCATAGGCGGTGCGGTTTCTTACCTGTGTCCATGTGACGGCAATAAATGTGATTTATTTATTTTTACCGGGGTCATCTCGTGATCGCGTTTTTTTTTAATTTGCGGCCGTGCTCCGTTTTCTACCCACACTTCCTTAAATACAAAAATGGAACATGAAAGTGAAAAATATAAATAACTGTGATATTAGAAAAAATCTAGTCTTCACAATTAAGTTATATAGGAAAAAGAGAAAGTGTTTCCCTAGAGCTGCACTGCAGGATAAACCCTCACCAGATATTATGTAAAAAATCTTATTTTAGTAAACACACATACAGGGGACAAACAGTCCTGGATAATATTGCGTTGCAAAACAAAAATGTAAAATAATTAATAATAAAAAGTAGCTCGGTGCGAACTTGGAATCGGGTCCTACAGCACTGACTGTCCCAGATAAGGCTGCGAAGAACCCTGAGAACTCTGGTATAAATACCGGACTCTATCCAGGTAGTTTGCTGTGTGTTCTGGTATACTTAGAGAGATGTAAGTTGTATGAATGTATATCTGTATTTATAAAGCGCCATTAATGTACATAGCGCTTCACAGCAGTAATACACGTGACATAATCATATAAATAACAAATAATAGGAAGAAGTGCTTCAGACATAATAGTGACATTTAGGAAGAAGAGTCCCTGCCCTGAAGAGCTTACAATCCAATTGGTAATTAGGAGGAACCTACAGAGACAGTAGGAGGGCGTTCTGGTAAGTGCGTCTGGTTTATGTATGAGGTGTAAAGTATCATCCACAGAGCTACTCGTATGCTTCGATAAAGAGGTGTTTTTTTTAAGGTGTGTCTTAAAGGTGGATAGAGAGGGTGCTAGTCGGGTATTGAGGGGGAGGGCATTCTGGAGGTGTGGGGCAATCAATGAGAAAGGTTAAAGGCGGGAGAGGGCTTTAGTTACAAAGGGGGTAGAGTAAAGACATCCTTGTGCAGAACGCGAGAGTCGGGATGGTTCATAGCGAGAAATTAGGGTGAGATGTAAGGAGGAGTAGAGGTGGGTATAGTGAGATATTAGGGTGAGATGTAAGGAGGGGCAGAGGGGGGTTTAGTAAGATATTAGGGTGAGATGTAAGGAGGGGCAGGGGAGGGTATAGTGAGATGTAAGTAGGGGCAGAAGAGTGTAAAGCTTTAAAAGTGAGGAGGAGAATTGAGTGTGAGATGCGGGATTTGATAGGAAGCCAGGAGAGGGATTTCAGCAAGGGAGACGCTGAGACAGATTTAGGAAAGACAGTGGTGGATTTGTCATTAGGCCTAGGGCGGCACAATTTGGGGTTGGCAAAAATGTCTGCCCCATATACTTTTGCTGCGCTCTCGGGCCTGATTGGAAGTCACTTAGCTGTTGTGTCCATCTCCTTACCTGCCGCCCTATTTCTCATTCTGAACAGCAGCGTCAAATGACGCAGAGGACTTCACCAACGTGACGTCACACAGCATATCGTTACCATCGCAATGCGACGTAGCAGCGTCAAATGACGTCATGCTGTTGGGTTACCATGGCAACACGACGCCACGAGCGACGTCACATTGGCGACGTCCGCTGCGTCATTTGACCCTGCGTTTCAGAAGGAGGAGTAGGGGCGGCAGCAAGGAGGCGGCCGCAACAGCGGAGTACCTAGGGGCGGCGGATTTTCAAAGAGAAGAGAGTACAGTGATTCTGGCAGCAGCGTTTAGAATAGATTGTAGGGGAGACAGGGGAGAGGCAGGAAGGCCGGACAGCAGGAGGTTACAGTAATCGAGACGGGAGAGAATGAGGGCCTGAGTCAGAGTTTTAGCAGTCGAGCAACAGAGGAAAGGGCGTATCTTTGTAATATTACGGACGAGAAAACGGCAGGATTTAGTTACATTGTGAATATGAGAGGGAGGAGTCAAATGTGACCCCTAGGCAGCGTGCTTGTGCTACTGGGTGTACGATAGTACTGCCAACAGTGATGTAGAGGGGGCCTGTTGGGCCAGGTTTGGGAGGAAGTATGAGGAGCTCCGTCTTGCACATGTTATATTTGAGTCAGCGGAGAGACATCCAGGATGATATATTGGAGAGACATCCAGGATGATATATTGGAGAGACATTCAGGATGATATATTGGAGAGACATTCAGGATTAGATTGCCAAGATGTATAATTAAGTGACAGAATGAGGAAACACACACTTTGTATGACTAATGTTCTAATCGTAGAGAACAGAAATCACCCCAGCGCATTCCAAACAAAAAACAAAACCCAAACTGAAATAAAAACAGGAAAGTTAATGAAATAACAGATATGTAATGTGTTCAATGGGCGTCTGAGCAAGACCCCTTTTATCTGGTAAATGTGGGGATGTGTGACCAGGAATGAGAAAGGAACCTGACCAGTAATGGCTTGTCCGTCCCCCCTTCCTCTAAACACGTTATAAATCCCTAATTGAATCAGCTGTATTTGTTTTATTTGTATTTCCCACTTCAGCCAATCAGGGCGTGTCAAGGTGCTAGAGGCGTTATACCAAGATAAGAGAGGCGTTGTGCTTTAAACGGCAGGAGATACTCTGTTTCCGATGTATAGGATATCCTTTGGAGATGTGAATATTACATTGTAGTTTTATTTATTTATAAAGCGGCGGACAGAGATATGATACAAGAGCAAAAGGCATTCAAGCTAACCATGTCCAACATTGCCAGTGTAATATCAGTGTTATAAACCAGAGCTGTCACCCTCCAGGGGCTGATATCAGTGAGTTGTGGGGCTTCTGAGACGACAAATAGTGGTATTTTAACAGAAACGTGCAGATTTCAATTAAATCAGTGAGACTCGCAGATGAATGTCTGATATATCTGCCCTGTCATAGAGCTGTGAAAACTGAAATAGTGCATATACTAAGGGGAGAGAGAATTCTTTCAACGCTTTCCAACGCAGTTTTATTTTTTGAAATCTGATGATCTATTCAGGAGATATAAGTGTTGGACATTTTAAGGGTGTGGGAGGTTAAAATGGAGCTCTCCCCGGAGAGCTCAATTTCGTTCATTAAACGAAAAAAAGAGCAGGATATGCTCAGCGGGCAGGATGCTAACATTTTAAAGTAATATAGGTTTGTGTGGGGGCTCATTCATTCAGTGCTAAAAAAAAAACCCAAACATATTCTGCATATTGTTTTAAAGATCTCCGTAGAATTCACATGGGAAGGCAGCCATTTGGTATATTCCACAATAATATAAAAATGTACGCAAACATGTTACTGCATCAAATAAGCCACCGTATAAAGAGGTAACATTCATTTAAAAAATATAAAAAAATGTTTGAGTTTTTAAAACAAAGTGATGTCATGATTTGCATCTTTGCACTGGTGTTTCCAGCAGTGGAAGGGTTACTGTGGCAAGGCAGAGCATGCCCCTTTAAGTACGGCCCGCCCGTTCAGGTTGTACTAGTTAAACATGCAGGTAAATAAGGTTGGATGCGGAAGGAAGCTGTGTCCTGGTGGCAGTAGTAACGCTGGAGATGGGAAGAGCAGGGAGCAGGGAGCAGGGAGCAGGTCACATCGTTAGGGGGCCCAGACTGTGGTATGTGAATACAACCTTGTTATTTGTATCGGGTTTTCTTTCTGGCTAAATCCAGGGGGGGGAATTCTGATAGTTCCGCTCGTGCCGGTGTTTGTTCTGTTATGGATTTCCTCTGTGTACGGGGCAGGGATCGGGTCAGGGGAAAGGGACTTGCATGGGGACAAGGGACAATGAGTATTTGTAGGGACGTTGTAGAAATTGGTGTTGTCCTCTTCAATTGTTGGCGGTCATCACGCAATACTGTCCACTGCGCCTGGCTCCTACGTTTTGGGGTGCAGTGTCCCTCATGTTATTTTTAGAATTGTTCGTCACCTCTTCTCACTTTGCAAACCCTCTTTTCCCATTGTTATGTAACAGAAGTTAATTTTTAAAAGCCCAGAATGAATAGCTTATTAACCTGATTCCACGTTTATTATTTGCCGACTTTGAAAATTTCCTTTCCCCGTCACTGCCTAGTACAAAAAAACAAAACGTCAAGAATATTCATATTCTGACCGGCTACATGTATGAAAACCTTCCTATGTCATTTGTTACCATGGCTATCAAATCCATCTGGGTTTGGGATATCATCGGTTAATCTGAGATGACTTGGGAATAACCCAAACCCAATGGTGCCTTTCATTCTAAAGAGCTACATTTAGCAGAAGTGTCCCCTGGTAGAAATAAGACAGGTGCCCCAGTTCACTTGGAATCAGGTTCGGGGGATGGGAAATCGTGGGGATTTCATGTCTATGGAATGTTACCAGGTTACTCTCATCTCACCGGCAATACCAGTTAGTATTACCAGTGTTACCAGTTTCTTCGACTTAGCCTCTGATTGAGCCACCTGTGCTAAAGCAGGGATATCCTGAAAACCTGTCCTGTTGGTCTTGATGACTGGGAGTTGAGCACCCTTTCCCTATGCTCTTTAGACTCCTGTGGAAGTATGACGTGTAATGGATAGAGTTGTATGGATGCTCTAAATGTATTATATCACTCAAGTACACCTTATTTAAGTAGGATGTCTGCTGGAAAATTAAAACCCACACAGCTATTTCATCATAAGGTGTGGCGGCATTTAACATCCCCTCCCATGGCCAGTAAAGCCGCTGATTTGAACAGATTATAGAGCCACTTACTAGCTCTACCCCCTGACTGACAGAGGCGCCGGCTGCACAAGGCATTTTGATTCTCGAAAGTACTCAGCCATATGAAACTATTTTTTATTCAATCATTTTTTAATACTACTTACTCAGCATCAGCATATTAAAGGACCGTACCATACAGCCAGGAAGAGAAGAGAGATGGAGGAGGAAGATGGAGAGAGAGGAGGGGGGATATGATGGAAACATTGAAATACGTCAATGGTTTCAACAAGGTGCCGGAGGAAATACTCTTTCGGAGAACGAGCTATGCTGGCACAGGAGTGGCTAACTTCAGTCCTCAAGGGCCACCAACAGGTTAGGTTATGAGGATATCCTTGCTTCAGCACAGGTGGCTCAGTCAATGACTGAGCCACCTGTGCTGAAGCAGGGATATCCCGAATACCTGGCCTGTTGGTGGCCCTTGAGGACTGGAGTTGGCCACCCCGGTGCTAGAACAAGACGTCATGCTCTGAAACTAGATCCCGAGGAAGTACTTCATAGGAAAGGAGGTGGATTCGTGAACCAGCCGCCAAGCAGAGGTGGTAGAAGCCAATAGGGTCAATGAATTAAAAAAATGCTTGGAATATACACCAGTCTGTCTTAAATATGAGAGAAACCAAAGAATCTAACAGGGTCTGAAGTTTCACTGCAGATAGGAAAAATGATCATAAAATCCCCCCAGAGTTTCTGCCTTTCTAAATGTAATTGATGGTACCTGCTAACTCCCATCCCATTTGTTTTATAACCAGGTAGGATGAAAACAGCAGCAGAATAGAGATAGTATGATGACTGCTGACTTACTACCAAGAAACATCTTCCAACTGGAATCCGACCTCAAGA
Source organism: Ascaphus truei (assembly GCF_040206685.1). Lineage (NCBI taxonomy): Eukaryota > Metazoa > Chordata > Amphibia > Anura > Ascaphidae > Ascaphus > Ascaphus truei. Next base: position 39,673,938 of record NC_134489.1, read on the forward strand.
GTTCCAGCAGTTTGCTGGATTTCAGAGATAACTTCTGCAAGTACGATGGTCAGCCCAGGTACTCCCCAGAAACCGGAGCCAGAGGACAGCGCCGTTGTGAATCTCAAAGAGGGTGGTAAAGTGACCACTAAACCCAAGATGACCTCAGGTCAACATAAGGTCTTGAAATTTGAAAGTTCACTGGACCACGAAGACGTTGATGGGCGCCAGGAACTCGAACACAACGCTCTGCGTGATGATGGCTTGAAGGTTATACCACCCTCCCCTGGTGCACAAAAGACCACAGAACAGCCACAAAAGCCAAGTGCAGTTGACAACCATGAAGCAAGGGTCACGGAAAGCTGCGTCCAAAATGTTACACAAGCCTGTCATTCCAAAAAGGATGGGGATGGCGTGCAGTGTACAGAGATTTTAGGTGAGGGTGTTTTATCACAGACAAACCACAAGAACGCCGCAGAGTTGTCTAAAACAGAGAACTCTTTGGACCACGCTGAGGACACAAGGCCTTGTGAGAATGCCAAGCACAACACCGGGTGTGTTGAACAATCTATACCGCCGTCGGCTGAAGGGCAATGCATAAAGCGATCTGCCCCCACTTGTCTCTGCAAAGAGTGCGTGGAAAATTATGTGAATCTTCAAGAGGACTTGCAGGAAGGAAGCAGCGAAGAGGATGAAAAAGAGAATGAGGAGTCGATGCCATTACTGCGCAGAGGCGGCGCCTGGGTGAACTCGAACTTCGAGAGGAGCGGCTCTGAGAGATCCACAAGCTCATCGGAAGAAGCGGCCAATGGATGTCACGATGCCCAGATAACACTGCCATACCCTGATGAGTACAGGCCACCGGACCACATCACAAGGCTGAGCAATGCTGGGCTGTATGAACAGAGTGAAGACCCCGCCGGGAGGAGCGAGGCCATCGACGAGGAGGAGGCAGCAGATGTTGGCTGTCAGGTGGCTAACCCGGCTTTCTTTGTCCAGCATCAGCAGCTCGAGGGGTCGTCGGAGAGCAAGCGGAAGAATTTACACGTGCAGCTGGAAATGTGTGAAAAGGCGGACATTGAGAAAGTGGAAGCAGAGGCAGAGCCGCTCCTCCGTACTCACCGTTCTATGTCAGCTGATGAGGAGTCCGTGCAGGCAAGGCCAGGCTGCTGCCGGTGCCAGCGAGGCTGCCTGAAAGTAGTGGCATCCTTCCTTGTCTCCCTGCTCGTGTTCCCGGCTTTCTTGTACGGGGCATACGCTTTCCTGCCCTTCGATGCCCCGTTGATGCCAGACATACCCACCAGGCTCGTCTACACTTTGCGATGCGGAATCTTCGCCTCCTTCCCCATTGTCCTGGGTAAGGAACCGATCCTACTCGGGAGGGCACACGGGGTAAACTGGAAGCCAACTTCCTGAGACCTCAATCTTTCCGATATACGCCTATTACAAAGAAAAGTAAACCACGGCCATTATTTACACCCCCCCCCCCCCAAAAAAGTAGAAATTCAAGCATATATCTAAATATTGTTACTGCATGAAAAGGAAATAATTACTTTGGAAGGCATGGAAGATCCTGTAATATGTGCATCATTAGAAAAGTTATTTAGAGGACCTCCAGCTGCATATTTTAAATGTGTCCATGAAATGGGAGAATTCAGATGATTGAAGTTCAGGTGACAAGGACTGTTAAACAGCTGCAGACTCCACTGTTATCGTTACCCATTGATTTGCTTTTGCTCATGTTTTGAAGCATCCGGACTGGAGGTAGCCTAGCGAGAATGGGTTAGGGCAGTGGGGTACCTAGGAGACCAACTGAGAGGGACACCAGGTACCCCAAAACTGGGAGGTTCAGAAAGTCGGGAGGACATGGCATGATGAGGGGGTCAGAAAATAGCAACAGAAAGAATAACCAACTATGTGGAATTATTATATTACATGTGATATTTTGTAGATCCGACTGCCCCTCCACCCCTCTACCCCCCCTCCTCTCAACCCCCCCCCCTCTCCAAATCTTAGGCCACGATTATAGTCCCGACAACGCGCGCTGCCGAATCAAATACCTGGTGTCCAATGACGCTGCGCATAGTGGGCGCAACGGTATCCAGAGACGACCAAATAATTTGTTTTAGATGCAACAGCCGCGGCGCCGGCACTGTAATCGCCGCCTTACACATCTGTGTTTGTGCACTGAATACAGAAAAGGAGGGCCCACATCAAAACAAGTGTTCTGAGGCGAGCCCAGTTTGAACAGACTGGGATCCACTGGTTTAGTGTTTTACTGTCCCCCCCCTCTCTCCAGGTGTGATTATCCACGGCATCTCCCGCCTCTGCGCCTCCTCCTTTGATCCATTTAAAGCCCCAGTGAGGGAGGTGACCATCCACCGGCGGTTCGTGAAGCAGAGCACCTTCCTCTTCGTCCTGTACTTCTTTAACCTGGCAGTGCTGGCCACCTACCTCCCTCAGCAGTACCTGAAGTTTATCCCACTGCTGACCAGCCTCTTCGCCTTCTCGCAGTAAGTGGCGCCATGTGAACCAAGGGTAGAGCTGAAAGGGATGTCATAGGAAGGTCTCACACCGAGGCCACTTTGTATCGGGTCATAAAATTGGACTAAGTTGGGCATTTTTCCAAGATGTTTCATTTCAGTTTACATCCGGTTAATAATAATTGGGCATCCGAATAGCCGAATTATAGGCATCCTACTGAAGTTTCCCAGTGGAGGAAAGGTTCAAGCTGGTGGCAGCCAGGCCGACACATCCATGGCTCTCGCTCATAAGACTTCGGGAAGCTGGAGATGTACAGTGCTGGAAAAGGACACGGTGCTGGATTTTTTCATGTTAAACTCCCCCTTTTTCCCATTTAAATTTTTATTTATCAAATGTTTTACCGGGAAGTAATACAGTGAGAGTTACCTCGCTAAATACTTAGAATGGGTAATCTGCAGGTAGGAACAGGCTGAAACTTGGCACTTTGAGAGAAAGTCTGGTTTCTTGGGGAAGACCATAAAGGCCATAATATGAAAGCAAAACCGATGGGAGATGGCAGCTGGGCCAAAAGTTGGCAAAATCCAAAAATGTGTGCATCTAAGACGAGGGTGGCCATCTTCAGTCCTCGAGGGCCACTAACAGGTCAGGTTTTTAGGATATCCTGGGTTCAGCACAGGTGGCTCAATGAGTCTCTGCTTCAGCACAGGTGGCTCAATCAGAGGCTCAGTCTCTGGGTTAGGGCAGTGGCTGAGCCTCTGAGCCACCTGTGCTGAAGCAGGGATATCCTGAAAACCTGACCTGTTGGTGGCCCTTGTGGACTAGAGTTGGCCAGTCCCAGATCTAAATCTACGAGTAGCTGCATTTTATAAGATATTAGCTGAAAGTGTCTGGCGTTACTCAGGAATTGTAGGAAACCAAAAAATACTGAGATTTATAAATGGATAATTAATTTTTTTTTAGTTTCTTAATGAAAATATTGAATGTATTTTTGTTGTAATGCTGTTGGGTAAACTATATTTTTGGCTTTTCCCATCAGGCGCAAAAACATACACATTTTTTTCCAGTTCTCACTCTGGAGCATCCAACATAAAGTTACCAATGTGCAAAAAAATGGATTTTCTAACTTCAGACCCTCTACTTACAATCCTGGCGAATGTGGTTAAAATCAGTGCCGTTTTGAAAGGTTCAGTCCACCATCTTGACTCCACTATACTGTACAAAGGACTTGGGGACATCCCTTTAGGTTGGAGGAAAGGAGATTGAACCCGCAACAAAGGAAAGGGTTCTTTACAGTAAGGGCAGTTACAATGTGGAATTCATTACCCATGGAGACTGTGATGGCAGATACAATAGAGTTGTTCAAAAAAAGGTTGGACATCTTTTTAGAAAGGAAAGGTATACAGGGATGTACCAAATAAGTATACATGGGAAGGATGTTGATCCAGGGTGTAATCTGATTGCCAATTCTTGGAGTTGGGAAGGAATTTATTTCCCCCCTTATGAGATATCATTGGGGTTTTTTGTTTTCCTTCCTCTGGATCAATAAGGAAGTATAGATATAGGATACAGTATCTGTTGTCTAAATTTAGCATAGGTTGAACTTGATGGTTTTTTCAACCTCATTAACTATGTAACAATGGCTTCCAATTGTATCCAAACATAAACAAAACCTGCTCCTTGATTTCAGGAACCATCATGCAAAATGGACGATATCTTAAGAGGTGTCCAAATATATAGCGACCAGACATACAACTTTACAAAATATATAGTATTAATGTTATCACGCATTCAAAGACTTAGACTGATCAGTTCACCAGTTATTTTGGCTGAGAACCTGCATTTTTACCAGTAATAAATCCATGTTAATGATCTATATTTCAGAGAAGGAGTCTCTCACTCACCTCCCCGTTTTCTTATACCGTTTCTAGGCTGATATACTGGCTGTCCTTCGCGGTTGGCCGATCGTTCCGCGGTTTCGGCTACGGCCTGACGTTCCTGCCTTTGCTCTCCATGCTGGCGTGTAACCTCTACTTCATGTTTATCCTGGAGCCCGAGAAGATGATCTTCCTGGAAACAGGAGCCAAGGAGGCCAGCAAGTCAGAACAACAGAGGACCTCGGGCTGAAGCCACGTTAGAGTTCTTGGTAGATACATAGACTAGGGAAACAAACAAAAAATGGGGGAGCACAGGTTGAGGGACTATACAGACGTTTATAAAACTGCACGGTATAGAGCTGTGAGTTGAAATTTAGTAAGGTGTGCAATAACGTAAACACTTACACGGCCTTGTGTAAATGCTTTCACATCAAGGTGTCTTTGCTTTAGGTGTCTTCTCTCCGGTGTTCTTTCCGCTTAATACTTTTCTTCTCCTCTGTTGTGTGGTTGAGTGTTCCTGGTCTTCTCCACACGGATGATTAGCGATGTTGTCCTGTTGCACTTCTGATTGCCGCCCTCTAGCTGCGAGTCAAGTTTATCTCGCATAAACTTGACTCGCAGCTAGAGGGCGGCAATCAGAAGTGCAACAGGACAACATCGCTAATCATCCGTGTGGAGAAGACCAGGAACACTCAACCACACAACAGAGGAGAAGAAAAGTATTAAGCGTAAAGAACACCGGAGAGAAGACACCTAAAGCAAAGACACCTTGATGTGAAAGCATTTACACAAGGCCGTGTAAGTGTTTACGTTATTGCACACCTTACTAAATTTCAACTCACAGCTCTATACCGTGCAGTTTTATAAACGTCTGTATAGTCCCTCAACCTGTACTCCCCCATTTTTTGTTTGTTTCCCTATATCATTAAGGATCCTGGATAGGTCCTCTTTGGGGTTTGAGCAGCGGGAAGAGAATCGGAAGTAGAGGGGACCTTAAAGTACCCTTTAAGGTTGTATTGTTCTGTCACTAGAATTGTATCACCCCATTAGTCAATCTTTTGAGGTAGCGCCCGGGCTTTTCTGTACATCACAGATACATAGACTAACCTAGAACTATAGTGACGTATAATGATGGGTTGGATCAACCAATCAGAACTCTCCATTTGCCTCCTCTTCTTCTGTTACAATGACAGGTGCCGAATGCACAGCTCCCAGGCATTCAACTCTGATTGGCCGAGACAGTTATCATGGGTACCATCAACTTGATCTTGCTTTTAGAATGTCCCACACACCCACAATTCAAGTCTACCTATGTATTAGCCTGGGACACACACTATTTATTTTGGATCTTTATCTTGGCATGATATGTGTAATAACAGTGCCTTAAAAGAGTAGTGGTACTGGACCAGAATTAAAGACATTCTAAACCTGGTAAACATTGGGAAAATGTTCCTGGGATCTTAATTTAAACAAGGGTTGTACCGTCTTTATGCTTGAAGGCAGGGATGCTCATCCAGTCCTGAACCCAACCCCCCCCTCCTTCCCCCCCCCCCCCCCCCCCCAACAGATCAGATTTTTAGGATATCCCAGCTTCAGCACAAGTGGCTCAATCAGAGGCAGGGACTGATTGAGCCACCTGTGCTGAAGCAGGGACTGATTGAGCCACCTGTGCAGAAGCAGGGATATTCTTGAAACCTGGCCTGTTGGGGGTGGAGGCGAGGCCTTGATGACTGGATTTGAGCACCCCTGGTGAGAGCTTTTTTACAATAAATTTCCTTTTCCGTTCAAAATAAGCTGAAACTGCCAGTGTGTAGCTATATTAAAAAAAAACAAATTGTGGTACTCTAGTTTTGTAAACAAAAAAAAAGAAGTCACCACGCCTCCACTTCCCCGTCCCCTATTAACGCTTGCTGTGACCCTGGAAGGGTTAACTCACAGTATATCTGAGAACAGCAGAGTGACCCTGCCTTTGTGCTGACCACTTTGCTTTATACTGTATATAAATATTTATTATGCCAGTAATTTTATAACCTCCTGAGGAAGACTTGCACTGGAAATAAATCTGATCTATAATGCAGTTTCTGCAGCTTGATAACGAACATCACCGCTATTTTGTATTGTATGTCTTTATTTAGGCTGCGGCCCCAGTGCCTGCGCTGCAGGCGCGCCTGCAGCCAAATCCCCCGATCTGCAGGGGGAAAGACGGGGGGGGGGTGACGGGGGCGCGGCCGTTATGTCACCCGGCAGGTTCACCCTCATTGGCTGAACCGCCGGGGGGCGTGGCCTTGCGCTCCATCGCGAGTCCTGCTCTCAATTTTCTTGAGCGGGAGTTTCTCTCGGTGCAGCGCGGCATCCCCCCCTCGCAGCGGGCCCGGCCCCATTGTGGGGCAGCTCTTGTCCCTGCAGCGTCCACCACAGCGGGCGCTGCAGTAGCCAGCGGGGACGCAGCCTTATATAGCGCCATTAATGTACTTAGCGCTTCAGAGTAGTAATACGCGACAATCATATAAATAACAAATATAAATAACACATGATGGGAATAAGTGCTTCAGACATAAAAGTAACATTTTGGAAGAGAAGTCCCTGCTCCGAGGAGCTTACAATCTAATTGTGAAGGAATTAAGTTCCAGCTCTTCTTTTTTTTTTCAGGGATCGACATGTGATTATGGGGCTGAAATACGGAGTGGCAGAGGGAGAAATGCTCTCGCTTCCACCTGCCTTTCCTTAACGTTGAATTATTTGTTGTAGTTAGATGTAAATGGATTTTGCTTTGCTTAGTCTTCCAGTAGCCTTTTCCCTGCTAAAAAAAACCCCCACTGTGAGAGGCTGAATGCGGAGTCAGATAAACGGGGCTGTTAGTCACTTCCGTAAGGTTCAGCATCGGGACGAGTGACTAAACATTGACATGGAACCTATGCCAGGTTATTGCACCGGGAGCCGCCTGTGCTGCAATCATTAGTCAAGTGAGTACATGTCTGCTGAAGGGCAGATTGTAAGTGCTCACCCCTTACACGCGCCAGGAGAGTCACCATGTGCCTGAGAGTCTATGCTGGAACATAGCGTCATTTCAAACCTATGTAATTTGAGGTAGGGCATAAATAAGTGTTGATGGGAAGTACACTGCGCATTAGGGAAGCTGCCAATCCAGGGGTTTCACGACAACATAAATACACAGGCCTTTGTATGGCCACTGACGCGTCTGTCTGCAACGTTTTCGGATGCAAATCCCCGGTGACTAAAATGACATCGTTTATTTGTGAAGCACCAACATGTTCTGCCGCGCGGTATAATGGGCGTGCAGAGCCACACCAATTACATACACAGAATAACATAGAAATAAGGGCAAACGCACAGGTCATTCAACAGAGATTTGTGTCCGAAAACGTCCTGAACTGGATATAGAATTGTCCCCATAGTGCAGGGGCTCTGCACTGAAGTCTTCAAGACCCCCCTCTTCCCCCCCCCCCCCCCAACAGATCAGGTTTTCAGGATATCCCTGCTTCAGCACAGGTGGTGCAGTCGTAGATTGAGCCACCTGTGCTGAAGCAGGGATATCCTGAAACCCCGAGCTGTTGGGGGGGGGGGGGGTCTTGAGGAGTGGGGTGGAGAACCCTTGGCGTAGTGTGTGAGTGCCAGCAGTGCTGTGCGTGCGCACACAGGATGGTGTGAATGTGTCGGGATAACGTCTGGGGACACGCGATGGATTCATTGAGATGAGTGTTTAAGAGAGTACTTGAATGAATTCAGTGAGCTTTTGCCGCGTGCACTATGGCCGGCCTGATAGAGGTACTGCATTTTGTTCGTGCCACAGCCTAACACGTACCCGAGCTGGGGCCGTGGAATTGTAACTAAAGATGGAACATTGCAGTGTTACACTTAGTTACAACTTTAATATTACAAAATATAAATGAAAAAATGTTTGTTTTAATATATGCCGCCTGTGATTACCTTTATTGAAAACTACTTACCTAAGCTACCTATCGATTTGTTCTCCTGGGATCGATCAGCAAACATCCTGCTTCCCAGGGTTCACTAAATGGCTGCCTTTCAGTTTCAAATCAATTCTTCAGTCGGTGTAACTCAGCAGCTACAATGTATTCTTATATTACCACGGTAACATTATCTATGGTTACAGTTTGCTGCTCAAACCGTGGGGAATATTAGCGACAAATGATCACAAACAGGAAAGTGTTGCAAAGATCTTGCACTGCTGGGGAGATGGGCTAAAACCTGCTATAGGAATCAAAGGATGCTCAGTGTATTAAACCTCATTAAAAATAACTATAAGAGTTTAATTGAAAAAAAAAAAAAATGTAAGTATTATCTTATAGTACAGAACTGATTTATTTAACAAAACACGTAGGATATTGCACCTATATATACTGTACTCCTTTAATGTATCAAGCACCTTGCTCCAATTGTGCCCCCCGTCCAGCAGAATAGTAACACAACATAATAATAATAATAATAATAATAATAATAATGAGACCGCAGCCAAAACTTCACAGAATATAAATGTATTATATACAAAAATATACATCACACAAATGGGCCCCGTAGGTCTAATGTATTATGCCCTATACTGTGCTTTATCCAGAATTCTTACAGCCAAGACCCCAAGGGGGTATATAAAATGTCCCTATTTAAAGATGGCGCGTCAGAGCAGCAGCCACGGGACTGGGAGCGACGGACGACCGTGTGCGCCGCCTGCGCAGCGGTCACAGGACAAGGAGCGGCAGTCAACAAAACTTTATTTTCGAAGCGTGGAATTGTACAGTGGCGACCTGCCCAGCGGTGAGTTGTAGTGGCGGCGGGACATCGGCTGTTTGAGCTGCACGGTGCCCCTAATTAAGGCAGGCTTATCTCCCGACTGCAAGGGGGTTTTAAAAGGCAGTCTCAGCCAGAGCTGAGAGATGTTCCCCAACCAGTAGGACACTGGTTGGTATGGTTCCCCAGGCTTGCTGGAACCGCCGAGGGACCCACACCCAGGAACGGAATCTCCACGAAACCAAACAAGCCTGGTGGACACAGGGCTTGTCTACAAGGAACCAGCGTTCCATGGCGTGCTGAGGGAGCAGCGCTGTCTTTCTGCACGGTATCACAGCTCCAGAGGGATTGCCAGCATCCATTTAATGTATAAGGTTTAAAACTAGAATTAGCTTAGCTATCAACTATCAACTATCATGGTTAGTTAGGGCCATGGCTGTGTAGTTAGACTCCCTACCGTGGAGTAGGTTTTTCTTTTATGATTTTGATTGGCCTCAAAGCTGCAGTTTTTTCCCCCCTTCAATATGTGCATCTATACAATCTACACACTGACAAGTGATTAGCTAAGTTGCTGATCGATCCGTTCTCCTGTAATCGATCGCTGAAATTCGGTTGGGGTTCACTAAATGCATCTTGGGTAATCTTCTGCTGCACTGACAGCCAAAGTTCTGTGGGGAAGATCATGTGACCAGGCAGGCACTACATTCAATTGGTTTGCTGCTTGAGGGGGCAGGGCTCAAAAAGGTGATGCTTTTTCAGAGGGGAAGGGGAAGGGGATGTGACTTTGTATATGGTTGCTATAGGAACAAAAATGCTTTTTTTACATTAGAATACATTAAAAATGTCTTTAAAATTGTTTGTTTTTTTAAATGCTACCAGTATTTTCTCATAGTACAAAACTGATTTATTAAAAAAAACCACACATTTAGAATATTGCTTGAACTGCAGCTCTAAAGGGACAGCGTGTCCACTACTTTTACACAGCCTAAAATACAGTGTGGACTCTTACTGACCCTACTGGAACTGAAAGGTTTAACTGCTTACAAGGGGTGTAAAACACATGGCTCTGGCCATTATAAGGGTTATCGGTCAGAGGTCCAGCACCGCCCGGAAAACACAGAGGATGAAGACATCTCAGATTTCCTTTCTACAAACTCAATACAACAAAACAATATCACCAGAACCGCTTCTCCTGTAACTATTCTAATAAACATTCACTGATGTAAGCCGCGCTAAGGCGACAGAAACAGCCCGAGAAGCGGCTCTCGTGGATGGATCATATTCATCAAAAAAACTCAATCCAATTGCTCTTTTTCTATGAGAAATCTGGGGCAGGTTTTTTTTGCCCACGTTTTGCAGTCAAAGCACAGCGCTGGACAATAAAGCCTATATATGATGTCTAACCTTGCAAAGCTATTAAAACCACTGTTACAGTTAGTAAAGAAGGAGTTACATGCCTTAGTCCAGGGGTGGACAAAATTCGGCCAGTGGGCCCACCAGGTTATTATATCCCTGGCCCACCACATGTAGGGTTACCCCTCTCTCCACACACCCTCCCCAGGCTCCATCTGTGGTGTGGGTCCCTACCAAGTGGGGGTGGAGGGAGCCCACCCAGGAAGTCCGGTCTTAACACAGAAGTTAGGCCCAGCTTCCGCAATCACTGCCTGGGTGAGCTCCCTCCTCCTCCGTCCCGTAAGAATCCGCACCACAGGTGGGGTCTGGGGGAGAGAAGGGAGGGAGGGGGGGAGAGAGAAGGGAGGGAGGGGGGGAGAGAAGGGAGGGAGGGGGGGGGAGAGAAGGGAGGGGGGGGGAGAGAAGGGAGGGAGGGGGGGGGAGAGAAGGGAGGGAGGGGGGGGGAGAGAAGGGAGGGAGGGGGGGGGAGAGAAGGGAGGGAGGGGGGGGGAGAGAAGGGAGGGGGGGAGAGAAGGGAGGGAGGGGGGGGAGAGAAGGGAGGGAGGGGGGGGGAGAGAAGGGAGGGAGGGGGGGGGAGAGAAGGGAGGGAGGGGGGGGGAGAGAAGGGAGGGAGGGGGGGGAGAGAAGGGAGGGAGGGGGGGGAGAGAAGGGAGGGAGGGGGGGGAGAGAAGGGAGGGAGGGGGGGGAGAGAAGGGAGGGAGGGGGTGGGAGAGAAGGGGGGGAGAGAAGGGAGGGGGGGGGAGAGAAGGGAGGGGGGGGAGAGAAGGGAGGGGGGGGAGAGAAGGGAGGGGGGGAGAGAAGGGAGGGAGGGGGGGGAGAGAAGGGAGGGGGGGGGAGAGAAGGGAGGGGGGGGGAGAGAAGGGAGGGGGGGAGAGAAGGGAGGGAGGGGGGAGAGAAGGGAGGGAGGGGGGAGAGAAGGGAGGGAGGGGGGGAGAGAAGGGAGGGAGGGGGGGAGAGAAGGGAGGGAGGGGGGGGAGAGAAGGGAGGGAGGGGGGGGGAGAGAAGGGAGGGAGGGGGGGGGAGAGAAGGGAGGGAGGGGGGGGGAGAGAAGGGAGGGAGGGGGGGAGAGAAGGAGGGAGGGGGGAGAGAAGGGAGGGAGGGGGGGGGAGAGAAGGGAGGGAGGGGGGGGGAGAGAAGGAGGGAGGGGGGGGAGAGAAGGGAGGGAGGGGGGGGAGAGAAGGGAGGGAGGGGGGGGGAGAAGGGAGGGAGAGGGGGGGAGAGAAGGGAGGGAGGGGGGGGGAGAGAAGGGAGGGAGGGGGGGGAGAGAAGGGAGGGAGGGGGGGGGGAGAGAAGGGGAGGGAGGGGGGGGAGAGAAGGGAGGGAGGGGGGGGAGAGAAGGGAGGGGGGGGGGAGAGAAGGGAGGGAGGGGGGGGAGAGAAGGGAGGGAGGGGGGGGAGAGAAGGGAGGGAGGGGGGGAGAGAAGGGAGGGAGGGGGGGGAGAGAAGGGAGGGAGGGGGGGGAGAGAAGGGAGGGAGGGGGGGAGAGAAGGGAGGGAGGGGGTGGGAGAGAAGGGGGGGGAGAGAAGGGAGGGGGGGGGGAGAGAAGGGAGGGGGGGGGAGAGAAGGGAGGGGGGGGGAGAGAAGGGAGGGGGGAGAGAAGGGAGGGAGGGGGGGAGAGAAGGGAGGGAGGGGGGAGAGAAGGGAGGGAGGGGGGGAGAGAAGGGAGGGAGGGGGGGAGAGAAGGGAGGGAGGGGGGGAGAGAAGGGAGGGAGGGGGGGAGAGAAGGGAGGGAGGGGGGGAGAGAAGGGAGGGAGGGGGGGAGAGAAGGGAGGGAGGGGGGGAGAGAAGGGAGGGAGGGGGGGAGAGAAGGGAGGGAGGGGGGAGAGAAGGGAGGGAGGGGGGAGAGAAGGGAGGGAGGGGGGGGAGAGAAGGGAGGGAGGGGGGGGGAGAGAAGGGAGGGAGGGGGGGGAGAGAAGGGAGGGAGGGGGGGAGAGAAGGAGGGAGGGGGGGGGAGAGAAGGGAGGGAGGGGGGGGAGAGAGGGAGGGAGGGGGGGGGAGAGAAGGGAGGGGGGGGGAGAGAAGGGAGGGGGGGGAGAGAGGAAGGGAGGAGGGGGGAGAGAAGGGAGGGAGGGGGGGGAGAGAAGGGAGGGAGGGGGGAGAGAAGGGAGGGGGGGGGGAGAGAAGGGAGGGGGGGGGAGAGAAGGGAGGGAGGGGGGGAGAGAAGGGAGGGAGGGGGGGAGAGAAGGGAGGGATGGGGGGGAGAGAAGGGAGGGGGGGGAGAGAAGGGAGGGGGGGGAGAGAAGGGAGGAGAGAAGGGAGGGAGAGAAGGGAGGGAGGGGGGAGAGAAGGGAGGGAGGGGGGAGAGAAGGGAGGGAGGGGGGGGAGAGAAGGGAGGGAGGGGGGGGAGAGAAGGAGGGGGGAGGGGGGGAGAGGGAGGGGGGAGAGGGAGAGGGGGGGGAGGGAGGGGGCGGGAGGAGGGGGAGAGGGAGAATGGAGAGGGGAGGGGGAGAGAAGGGAGGACGGGGGAGGGGGAGAGAAGGAGGGAGGGGGGGGGGAGAGGGAGAGAGAAGGAGGAGAAGAGAAGGGAGGGGGGGAAAGAAGGGAGGGGGGAGAGAAGGAGGGGGGGAGAGAAGGGAGGGAGGGGGGGAGAGAAGGGAGGGGGAGGGGGGAGTGAGGGAGGGGGGAAGGGGAGGGGGGGAGGGGGGGAGGGGGGGGAGGGAGGGGGGAGGGGGGAGAGGGAGAATGGAGAGGGGAGGGGGGAGAGAAGGGAGGGACGGGGGGAGGGGGGAGAGAAGGGAGGGAGGGGGGGAGAGGGAGAGAGAAGGGAGGGGGGGGAAAGAGGGAGGGGGGAGAGAAGGGAGGGGGGAGAGAAGGAGAGAAGGGAGGGGGGGAGAGAAGGGAGGGGGGAGAGAAGGGAGGGGGGGAGAGAAGGGAGGGGGGGAGAGAAGGAGGGGGGAGAGAAGGGAGGGGGAGAGAAGGGAGGGGGAGAGAAGGGAGGGGGGGGGAGAGAAGGGAGGGGGGGGGAGAGAAGGGAGGGGGGGGAGAGAAGGGAGGGGGGGAGAGAAGGGAGGGAGGGGGGGAGAGAAGGGAGGGAGGGGGGGAGAGAAGGGAGGGAGGGGGGGGAGAGAAGGGAGGGGGGGGAGAGAAGGGAGGGGGGGAGAGAGAAGGGAGGGGGGGGAGAGAAGGGAGGGAGGGGGGAGAGAAGGGAGGGAGGGGGGAGAGAAGGGAGGGAGGGGGGGAGAGAAGGAGGGAGGGGGGGGAGAGAAGGGAGGGAGGGGGGGGGAGAGAAGGGAGGAGGGGGGGGGAGAGAAGGGAGGAGGGGGGGGGAGAGAAGGGAGGGAGGGGGGGAGAGAAGGGAGGGAGGGGGGGAGAGAAGGAGGGAGGGGGGGGAGAGAAGGGAGGGAGGGGGGGGGAGAGAAGGGAGGGGGGGGGGAGAGAAGGGAGGGAGGGGGGGGAGAGAAGGAGGGAGGGGGGGAGAGAAGGGAGGGAGGGGGGGAGAGAAGGGAGGAGGGGGGGAGAGAAGGAGGGAGGGGGGGGGAGAGAAGGGAGGGAGGGGGGGGAGAGAAGGGAGGGAGGGGGGGAGAGAAGGGAGGGAGGGGGGGAGAGAAGGAGGGAGGGGGGAGGGGGAGAGAAGGAGGGAGGGGGGGAGAGAAGGGAGGAGGGGGGAGAGAGGGAGGAGGGGGGGAGAGAAGGGAGGGAGGGGGGGAGAGAAGGGAGGGAGGGGGTGGAGAGAGGGAGGGAGGGGGGAGAGAAGGAGGGGGGGGAGGAAGGAGGGGGGGGGAGAGAAGGGAGGGAGGGGGGGGAGAGAAGGGAGGGGGGGGGAGAGAAGGGAGGAAGGGAGGGAGGGGGGAAAGAAGGGAGGGAGGGGGGAGAGAAGGAGGGAGGGGGGAGAGAAGGGAGGGAGGGGGGAGAGAAGGGAGGGAGGGGGGGGAGAGAAGGGAGGGAGGGGGGGAGAGAAGGGAGGGAGGGGGGGGAGAGAAGGGAGGGGGGAGGGGGGGGAGAGAGGGAGGGGGAGGGGGGGAGAGGAGGGGGAGGGGGGGGAGGACGGGGGGGGGAGGGAGGGGGAGGGGGGAGAATGGAGAGGGGAGGGGAGAGAAGGGAGGGACGGGGGGAGGGGGGAGAGAAGGGAGGGAGGGGGGGGAGGGTGAGAGAGAAGGAGGAGAAGAGAAGGGAGGGGGGAAGAAGGGAGGGGGGAGAGAAGGGAGGGGGGGAGAGAAGGGAGGGGGGGAGAGAAGGGAGGGGGGAGAGAAGGGAGGGGGGAGAGAGAAGGGAGGGGGGAGAGAAGGGAGGGGGGGGAGAGAAGGGAGGGGGGGAGAGAAGGGAGGGGGGAGAGAAGGAGGGGGAAGAGAGAAGGGAGGGGGGAGAGAGAAGGGAGGGGGGGAGAGAAGGGAGGGGGGGAGAGAAGGGAGGGGGGGGAGAGAAGGGAGGGGGGGGAGAGAAGGGAGGGGGGGAGAGAAGGGAGGGGGGGACGAGAAGGGAGGGGGAAGAGAGAAGGGAGGGGGGAGAGAAGGGAGGGGGGTGAGAGAAGGAGGGGGGAGAGAGAAGGAAGGGGGGAGAGAGAAGGGAGGGGGAGAGAGAAGGGGGGAGGAAGGGAGGGGAGAGAGAAGGGAGGGGGAGAGAGAAGGGAGGGGGAGAGAGAAGGGAGGGGGAGAGAGAGAGAAGGAAGAGAGGGAAGGGGGAGGAGAAGAGAAGAGGGGGTGGAAAGGAGGGAGAGATAAGGGGGGGAGAGAGAGAGAGATAAGGGGGAAAGTGAGAGAAGGGGGCGGAGAGAGAGATAAGGGGCAGGGGAGAGAATGGGGAGGGGGAGACATACAGAGAAGGTCAGAGAGTGAGAGAAAGGTGAATGGCGCTCCGCCACCTTAAAATGTCTAAAACTGAGCTCATATTTCCCCCTAAATCTGGCCTAATCTCCCCTTTTCCACCACAGAAACGGTATCACATCTATCCTGTCGCCGCAGCACGTTGCTTGGGAGTGACATTTGACGCTTCTCTTCTCCATTCACATTCACGGCATGGCTAAAATGCGTCACTTCTGCCTCTGTAAAGATCCGCCCTCTCCTCTATCAATCTACTGCTAAAACTCTAATGCCCCTGTCCTCTCCCGTCTGGATTACTGTAAACATACTGCCAACAGGCCTCCCTGCCTCACAACTTTCTCCTCTGCAATCTGTCCACAATTCTGCTGCTGGAATAATGTCACTTCTCCCCAACAGTCTCTGCTCATCTCTCCTTATATCCCTCTCCTGGCTTCTCATCGAGCTTCAGATCACCCACAAAGTTCTCCTCATCTTCAAGGCTCTCCCCTCATCTGAATTTTTTTTTGTAGATTTTGGACCCGACTCGGATCGGGTGGTTCCTTTGGTCCACGGATTTCACGAATCAGTCTCAAAATGGGGCGATTCGTCCGTCCGAATTTTTTATAACGGACAATCCAATCCGCGGATTCTGAAATCCATCGGAGGATTTGGTAAATCTGCACTCTTGGAATCCTCCAACGGTTTGCGGAATCCACGGATTGTATCCAATGGCGGTTTCGGATTAATCCACATGGATTGAAATTGGAACAATCCGTCTACGGATTTGACACTGTGGAACGGATTCGACACCGCGGAACGGATTCGACACGCGGAACGGATTCTACACCGCGGAACGGATTCTACACCGCGGAACGGATTCTACACCGCGGAACGGATTCTACACCGCGGAACGGATTTTGAATGGAAGCTCGGAAATGTTTCACAGTGTCGCTGGTCTCTACTCTCTACATATCGGCTTTGATCTCTCATTATACCCCTCTTCATCTCCTGCACTCTACCCATAACTCT